>NC_052535.1:27041608-27348358 GCF_016699485.2 Gallus gallus | reverse complement strand
GTACAAATATAAAGAAAAAATGACAAAATAACAGAGATGAGAAAGAAAACTAGTCTTGAGTGATCTGGCCACTGCTTGAGCCCAGCTTCAAGGCTACTGAAATGTTAAAGAGCAATTTGTTCATAACAACTTGATAAGATTGGTTCAAATATTAACAGAATAATAATAAAAAATATCTATAACTTTCTACTTGTATTTCCAAATATGATCATATGCAAAGATCCTTATGGTCATACAATTTTTGTTGACTGTTTTTGCTGTATTTCCTGAAAAAATTAAGTATTAATATACATGAATTTTTCCCAACACCCTTAGTAACTATTTTCATCATTAATGTATTCTTTCTTCTACAGCAATTTTTTTTTTTTGTTTAGAATATTACTTTGTCTCATTTCTTATTTCATTTACATAAAAGCACATGTGATATGTAGCAACTTTTAGCTTTTCTGTTCACGTTTTAATCTTTTGTACTTAATTACCTCGTCAGACTTAGGTCCTCTAATCAGTATTATAAATATTATGTTATCTGCAGAAGCTGTCATACCTGGATTTATTTGCATTAGAGCTAGGAAGATGTTTACTCTTACAAGTTTTGGTACTAAAAATGTACACTCAGACTTCCGATAAAAGTCAGATCAACATTATTATTATTATTATTATTTTATAAAAACAAAAGGCTTGAATATTAATGAGATGTAAGTCTAGATACATTTGGCTTATAAATACCTTTGCTTCTTCATTATTTCTAAATTGAGGAAAACAGCTGAAAATCTTACCTACTACTGAAAATTAATTTTTAATTGAAACTCATCTATATAGTTTATCAGAAATATGATAGATTCAAAAAATACTTTTTAATCAGAATAATAGAAATACAATGATTTTTCTTCCAGTTCTGAACTTCTCATTTTATTGTAAATAAAAACTTCATTTTTCCCCCCCAAAAAACACTACTTCTAATTTAAACACAATACTAATGATGGTTCATGTCAAAGCTTATATGTTTATATATATAATTTTATAATTTGGTATAATTGTCTAAATTCTAAGTGCTATTGAATCATTAAATAAAAGGCATCAGAAAATAGTTCAACTTTTGTTCAGCTTCACTTATTAGGTGAACTTTCCTCGAAGGAGACTTACAGATCATATACTGTCCAAACCCAAAACAAGGATGAGTAGAAGAAATTTGGGGATGATAAAGTGTTAGTTGATAAATTCACACTTTGTCATCTTTATCTCTGTGATTGTTCAAACTCATTCAGCAATGCCGTTCGCAGTGAGCCATAACCAGTGTTCTTTGCCCTAATTAATTTTGTCATAACCTTACATGCAATTAGTTGACATTTTATAACTTCCAGCCTTTTGACATAGTGTGTCATAATGAATATAACCTTTAACATGTTACTTCCAGGCTAGTGAGCACTACTGATTTCAGTTCCTCTTCTTGTTGAACTTGTCAGCAATTAAAAGATGTAAATGATGAGAATCTACTTCATCCTATGAAGTGTTAAACTAACCGGTTCCAATGTCTATAAAGACTGACTGACCCTTTTGGTACAAGATACATGTTACAACGCACTCAGTGTAAGCGGCTCCAAGTACAATCCATAGCTGATGGTGTTAGGTTATTTATGTTACACTAGAAAATACAACATATTCTAACAAAAACATAGAGATGCTTGAATTTCAAGTTACTTTTCAAATAATCTCTATTCACTTTAAGAACAAAGAATGAAGTTATTGCTTCATCCTCTACTGAAGCATAGCCAAGAAAGAATTAGCCAACTGCGCAGCACTGAACTGCAAGACTGCAACGCCAAAGGGTTGAAAAAAAAACTGGCTGATGTTGAGAGTGCAAGGTAAAATTCATTACGGGGGAAAAAAAAAAAAAAAAAAGCAGAAGAAACCAGTTAACATTCAACTTTTTCTGGAAAGAACCATGGGATCTCAGTGTTTCATTTCTCATTTATTTAAGTTTAATTTCATCACCACTTCCCAAATTATACATTATACAACATATCACAAAAAATTAATGCAGCCTCTGGGAATACAGAAAAAAATTCATTTTCTATTAATGCTTCCAAACCATTTTTATCTTTAAACTCAATATAACAAATTTATTTCTCCATTACTTAGAAGAAAAGCCAAGTTGGAATTTTGTGTATGTATCTCATAATACTGGCCTACTGTGGTTTCTTGGAGATCTACAATAGGTTTTTCAACATGTGGATGCAATAAAAGAATAATTTAAAAAATAGTGCTTGAATGTAGATTCCTCAGAAGACTGTCATATAACATTAAAACTGATGTGCTCCTGTACGATAACTAGGAGGGAAAAGAAGATTAATGAAAGAAGTACATGATACGATTCTGATGAATTCATATTGGCTTTCTAGGAGATTCAAAGGCAAAGAACACACACAGAAAATGCTAAATATCATGACGTTAAAGCCTTTAATGAATTCAGGTGAAAAAAGATCTCAAAGGCTTTTTATTTTTGCAAAGTCTTACTGAATAGCAGTATATTCCCAGAAAAGAATTTGGAAATCTGCCACAGTAGATACAGGTTACTAAGTCAGAAATTTATTCAGGAGGTACTTTGAAAGTCAATATGTTAATCCTGAATTCAGACTTCCCTTTAATAGTCACCTGGGGTGAAGTTCCTATAAAACTGATACGACAGGAATTGTACCATTAGACTCAGTAATGCTAGGTTTTACACTACTGAAAGCATGAAGTTATACTACAGAGACTGACATACATGTGGGAGCATTAGCTTTGTGGTGTAAATACTATTATTTAGGGAAAAAGAAAATAGGAACAAAAGATCAGCTATTGCATTTAATGACTCAGAGTTTGCTGAAAAGTCAACAGATGATGAAGAAAAGTTGATCTCTAAAATATGATAAATTAGAACCAGTTTGACATACACAGACAGGTACCTAGAAATTAAATTTAAAGAGAAATTAACATTAACAGCTGTAGTGGTGAACTGAAGTTCATTTCACATGTGTATTTCTCTTGTTAATCATTTCATAACTAATATTCAGCACCCCCCCCCCTCCACCCCCAGCAAGGAATCTATTCTTCACTTATTACCAGAGCATTCTTTCGAGCTTACAAACTACTTAATTCTGGTTTTGGGCTTGGGGAGCTATAAAAGTAACTTTTAATTATTTATGCCACATGAAGCCTCAAACTCATTTATTTTTATAGACAGCATTAAAGACCATAATTGTATCAACAGAATTCAAGAACTGGAAAACTGTCACAGGCCGACGGATTTTATGAATTGTTTTTACTCAATTTTGTACTCTTCTCATGTAGGGATTCCCTTGGGACTCTCTTCAAGTGATCTTTGGACTTGGAAATATTGAGAATTTTTTATGCAACAGGCACTCTTTTTACAGCTGCTGCTAAGCAGTACTGCCTGAATTGCCTCTACTACTCTTGCATACATTAAAATTCTTCTTTTTTAAATGAAACTTATGGAAGTTATTAGCAATATCATCAAAATAGCAATAGCCATAGTCTATAAAAATGATTTAAACTCTTAGAGGAAAGTCTCAGAAATGAAAACATATTGTCTAGGCTGTCAGAACACATAGTTTAAAAGCTGATAGAAGTTACCAAAAGCCACTTTGATCAAAAGTCCATCATGTAATGTTGCATTAAATTGTAACAGAAAAGATGCAAGACAGAGAATACTGGTCCCCCCATGTAGCACCAAACTAAAATAATTACATCTTCCCAAGATAAGAGTTATAGGGCAAAGCTATGCATTATAAAGTAATACACAGCCCTGGGAAAACATTGGGCTGGAAATAAATCTAGGAAATCTAATTACTTGTTCCAAGCCTGTAGCATATCCTGCTAAGTAGTGAAAAACATTATAAAGACACTATCAAATAGAAAATCTTATAATATACAATTTATGTTCATTAACACGTATCTATTATTTTGTAACATACAGCTAGTCTTTTGTTCACAATATAATTCCCCTTCACATATTTCAGTGTTGTAACAGGAACAAGGTTTTCCATGTCACACTGAGGCATTTAGTTTAATGTTTTATCTTTATTGTGTGTACAACTAAAGTAAATTGTTACGCTTGCCATATTTAAAACAGTTAACTTCGTGATGACCTACTCTATCATGGTGAGTTGTCTGAATCTTATTATTGACTTTTTTTTCTTGGCATTAGATTCTGCTTTCATGCTAAGACTTAAAAAAAAAAGTGGATTTTTCTTCATTTAATCAATTTGGTTACTCATTAACAGTTTGTTCTCTGCCATCTTCTCCTTTTAATACTATTTCTCACAGCTGAACAGTCTCTAAAAAATATTTTTTTCTCTTGTTCTTTTCTGATGAAACAAGCAGAATCAAGCATTTACACCAATACTACTAGTTTTTATGCACCGGGTGTATTTTATGGAGTTGCACTTTGCCTTGATCATAAATACTTCATTTCTACTTCATGGTTTCAGCTGCATCTCCCTAGGAGCTGGGTGTGCACTATACATTACTGAATGAAGAATTATTATGTTTTCACATCTACAAGCTGACAACTCTTCATACCTCTGAAATATAGACTGTGCATTACAAATCTCTTCAAGATCCCCATGAAAGAATGAACAAGTGTACAGGTCAAAAAGGCTTGCTTTAGGAAACTTGGAAAGAATGAGTAGTGTCATAAACAAAATAGGTTTACAACTGCCTCTGAGAACTACTTCATCAAATCACACTCCTCAGGGATATAACAAAATTAACTACTGCTCCAGTCTCAAAAAAATCATTGGATGTCCCCTTAAGAAACAGCCTTCTCAAAAGTTTTTTTTCTTTTTTTTCCAGGAATGTTCCAGAGTGTCAAGAAAATACGGAGCTTAGTTCATCAATTAAAAAAACAAACAAAAAACAAACAAACAAACAAACAAACAACAACAACAAAAACTGTGCGCCTTGCAAGAGCCTATTCTTTCCTCCTGTTAAGCATTACCATATATTGGAAAGATTCAATTGAGATGCAAATTTTAATAGCAGATGTGATTCCATTGGAGTACTGTCTATACTTAAGCACCTATTAAGTAGCTGCTCTCCCAGATGAAATCTGTCACAGTTTAATAACTGGCTCTGTCAGGCTTTGCTTGAATTCAGTAAGTCTTATTGTTTAGGGATATATTTGGCTGATACTAATAGCAGGAATGGAACCTGATTGGACAAAACAAAGTAAAGAAATAAGTACTTTTTTACTTCACAGAGAGAAAGTAGAGTGCCCTAAGTATTTATGTACTTAATCTTATCAGAGTAGTTAAAAAAAAGAGATTTTTTCTTATTTTTTTAATTATTTTTTGCAAGCAATTGATTACTCTCATTAACCGATAAACTGTTACCCAAAAATTATCTTCCTACCGATTATGAAATTAGTCCAGTTAAATTTCATTAAGAAGACTGTATGTAAAGTTAAGCACTGGTCACTAGGGATAAGTACCATTTGCTCAAGGTCATATGAAATCTATTAGCAAAGACAACAATTTTTGACTTCTAGTTAAGAACTGCCTTAAGCATCAGCTCTTTTATTTAAATAAGCATTTTAATTCATACATACTTGTGATTACTGAGAGTTAATTGACTTAGACCTTCCTATCTGATGAAGGAGTCAGGAAAATATGAACACAAAATGCAGGCTGTGTCTTTTAATTATAGCCATGTATGTGCTTGTCTGTATATAGATACATATATATGTGCATACACATGCGCTGTAGGCTTAATTGCATCTAAGTGCAGTAAAAGTACATTCAGGTCTCTTGCTTTAATTTTGGACCATGTAAAAGGGTGCATTAATCTGTGTAGATCTGAATGTGTCTATTCCCTACTGACTGCTGCAAGACTGTCTCCGAAAAAAGCCCTGTACATTACCACTTAGCATTCACATAGTCAGTCCTTTCTTGTGGACACAGTGCTTGGCCATCTTGTGTTTCTGCTGAGAGACTACACTCATCTCTGTTATCATTCTAGAATGCAAATGTGTTTGCAGTGTAATATAGATGTTGAAATTTTATATTGTGAATATGGAACCATGGCACACCAGTGCTCAGAGAAAATGTACCAAATACACCAATGTGCAAGGCACAAACAATTTCTCATTATTTATGTGATTGTGATGAAAACCTAACTGTCTCAAACTCTCATGACTCTACAGAGCTCTCATCCTAAGTCAGAGCTATTGAAATATTAAGTTCAAGACCTGGAATGCAACAGTTCTTCAGTCTGCTGAATCAACAGGGCAACCCTGTATATACGTACAGTCTGGGGGACAAGAACATGGAGAGCAGACACATGGAAAGGGGTCTGGGAGTTGTGGTTCGGGGCAAGTTGAACATGAGTCAGAAGCATGCCCTGGCAGCTCAAAGGACCAACCTCAGTGTGGGGGTGCATTAGGTCCAGCATTGCCAGCTGGTCAAAGGCTTTGATCTGCACTGGTGCAGCCTCACCTCAAGCTCCATGTGTAGCTTTTTGTGCCACAATGTAAGAACATAACGCTATCAGAGAGCATCCAAAAGAAGGTTAGGAAGCTGGTGAAGAGTCTAGAGGACAGGACATGTGAGGACTAGCTGAGGTTCCTTGATTTGTTCAGCCCAGAGCAATGGAGGTTGACTGGAAGAGTCGTGGCAGTCTACTCACAAGGGAAGCTCTGGTCTCTGCTCTCTGGTGACTGCAACAGGACCTGAGGGCCAGGTAGGTGTTAGGATAAGATTCTTCATCAGAAGGCAGTCAGGCTGGAACAGGCTCCCCCGGGCAACAGTCATGGCATTGAGCTGCCAGAATTAAATAAGCATTTGAACAACACTTTCAGATGTAAGATTTGAATTTTGGTGGTCCTGTGTGGAACAAGGAGTTGCATTTAATGATCTCTGTGAGTCCTTTGCAACTCAGGATATTCTGATTTTATAATGCTATGATATTACAAACCTCCTACATACTGCTCCACAGTGGATTCCCTAAAGAGAATCTACAATGTTTCACATCATCTTTACAAGGATCCAGCCTTTCTGAATGCTGCCACATAACAGAGAGTTTTTAAACACACACCAGATTTCCCAAGACTTGGACATGTCTTTGTTCTATCATTCTCTCCCTTCCTATCTTTTGGGATTTTTCCTTTATTAGTAAGAAAAACAGTGCCTTCCACTGCATGAAAAACAGATGGTTAAAATTCTACTAATATTTTCTCCCAACATCAGTGGTATAAAATTACTAATATTTTAAAAAACTTCATTCAGCTTTACCTGCCCCACTTCTACTTCCAGATGAGTTGGACTTTTCTCTAAGACCTATTTCTCCCTGTAATCTGTTTTTTTTCCAAGTTGTTGATGTATTTGCTAACTGTTCTGTTTGGCACAATCATTGCCTTCTTGATGTAATTGCTGCCATGCTGTTGAACCCACACATAAGAACAAGTTAAGTTGTCCATGTCAGTTAGGAAGACCATGAAGCCTGACTTCAACGTACTCAGTCTCTTGGCACACTGCAGGCTCCTTAACTATGTCTTCAATTCAGTGCAGCCAGGTTTTCTCTCTAGCTGACAAATTATCTATACATTTATTCTAATAACCTTATACATATCCAATTTTGTTTTTTCTTCTATATGCTCTGAGTCAAATTACTGCATTTCAACATTGTGGTACATCCTTTGAAAGTCTCACAATGTTGTTATTAATATAGGCCAGAAAATAATGTATTTTGCAAATAGCATTGTATATATATCCCCAAACTACTGCTGAATGTTGGCAAAAAAAAACGTAATCAGTGAAAGTTAGATCCAGAAAGATAATATGGGAGACATACTTTCTTCCAGACTAAATTAGCTGATAGATGATGGTATGCAGTAGTTTCCTCATTAGTAGGAAGAGAGAATGATCTCATTTCCTTGCTTTACATTCTCCATCTTAGACAAAATTATCTGAGCTTGTATGGCCTGAACCAATGGTTGAGCACCTGGTGACGGACAGAGCCAGCTGTGGGAGAGCAGGTGAAAGCAATTCACCAGAAGGAGTAGAACATGGAGTAGAACATGGAACAAACCTCATTTAAGGGCTGACTGCTAGAAGGGAATGGTCTTTACCTGGAGATTCCTTCTTTTGGAGTATTTTGGGAGCCCTGGACCTTGGGATGGGAAAGCAACTCTTTCTTTCTTTAACTGGATTGTGTTCATCATTCTTTTGGGGGGAATTTAGAACTGGTTATTTGCCACCGCTTTTCTATATAGAGCTAACACATTCAAGATGCATAAAATGTTATAGAATACTTCTCTGCCAGAATAGAAAGTGGATCTAAACTGTTAAGAAGATATATATATATATTTTTAAAGAAGTGGGCAAATCAATGAGGTTATACCACAAGTCCTGGAATAACCAGTATTATTCAATAACAGAATGATATTCTGACAAATATTGTGTATTTAGTCTTTTGTAAAGAAATGACTTATAACAGAGTAAAAAATGATGGAAAATGCCAGCATAACTGTAACTAGACTATACACTATCAAAAAAATATCCTAGGCTCACATATATATTCTACAAGACTTATATAATTTTATTTTTTCTAGTCAAGAAATAGCATGCTTGTTTTCTCTAAGACATCAAAACAATGTCAACCATTTTATTTACAAACGAGATTAAGAAGATACCTGTAACATGAGTGAAATGAAGCATCACCAAAACGTTTTAAAATGTCAATGTGAAATTAATTGAAGAAATAGTAGTTCAGCAAAATGCTGTAACATTACATTTTTTTTTTAAAGTGAGAATTGCCCTGTAAAACTATCAGTTTAGCATGAAGAATTATCACTTCAGCTTTGAAGATTTGCACCAAAAATACCATTTTTGTGTGGAAGAAAATGTGGGTTTTTGTTGTTGTTGTTTGTTTGTTTGTTTTTTGTTGTTTTTTTTTCCAATGGATTCTTCAATTGCAACATCCTGAGGCACTGGAACAGATTGACCAGAGAAGTTGTGTATGTTGTATCCCTGCGTTCAAGGAGAGGTTGGATGGAGTCCTGGTCTGCCTGATCTAGTGGCTGGCTCTGCTCACAGCAGGGCAGTTGGAACTAGATGGGCTTTAGATTTTCACTTCCAACCAAAAGCATTTTATGTTTCTTTAAAATCAGCGAAGTATTTACAGTATCAACAAGTATTAAAATTGTTGTTTCTTACTGGAAATGAACAGAAAACAAAGTATTAAAACTTTTTATAAGGAAGCCTGTTTAAATTGAATAGGATATCCTTCTTTTCTTAAAAATCTAGACTGTGAAAAATAATCTTTAAATTCTGGTTAGAGTGAATTTTCTGTTTTGTGATTAATCTTACACAATCTGTTTCCTCTACAGCACTAGTATATATGAGATGCACAGAGAATGTAGCATTACTTAGGAATAATAATTTGTCTGATTTTTCTTCTACGCTGCATGTAGCTTATAGATACATTCAAAAAAAAAAATCATTAATGATGGAAAACACTTTTAGAATATAACTAAATGAGACTTAAAACATTCACAAATCCCACTGAATCTAAAATATCCCAAAGTAGATTGTTCAGTTATCAGTTCTCATTGTTTTTGTTTGTTTGTTTGGAGATCTATACATTCCACATACAAACATAACTCTGTTGTACAGACTACTGAGAATATTTAGTAGTAAGTATTAAGTACATGTCAAACCAGGAGCTAGCAGTTTGATATCCAGATCATTTACTTCACTGCCTCATCACACTGAAAAATCCTTTGAAACAGAAATAAAAGACATTTTTTTCACATAAAAGTGAAATTTTCAGTTCAAGTCCAGAAAGCTGAAGAAAAATATAAATTGGAATCAAAAAGAACTCTACAACTGGGCATCAGGAAGAAATTTTTCAAAATATTTTTTTTAAAGGCAAACACATTCTGTTTTAAAGACTAATTTAAGGATGATGGCAAGGAGGCAAAAAAAATCTGTTGGCTTCTGAAGTCTACTGACAAGTGTGTGTTTAGTATCAGTACCTGCAGTATTAATGTCAAGTGGCACAGGTGGAGCTACTTTTACTTCCTTTAAAACTCTTGCTTACTTTCCCAATTATGCGATTGTTAAACAGCCCTAAAGGACAGTTAATGACAGTTGTGCAGCCCAAGGAGATTTACCACCATCATGACTGCTGTCTTGATCTCAACTTTGGTGATTTGGGGGTAATTTCAGTTTATCTTAAGTGGAACTACTCTCATCATTGTGAAGCAAGACTGTCAAAACTGCTGGAAGATGTCTTTAGGTAGGTTCCTTTGTTGGCTCTTTTTATTGCCTGCAATTCCAACTGTGAGGGAAGACTCTGAGGCTAAATTTGCAACAAGAGATTTCTCTGCAAATGCCATACTTCCTCTTGCCTCCTTAAGCACCTATTTTCGTTGTTCCCTAGGTAATTCTTCCACACAACTCTGCAGCAGTTCAAGCATGATATAGTAAGGAGACAATGGGTGCCCAAGATTTGTTTTACTTCTCTGGGCCAGGAAGAAAATAACCAAAATATTCCTTTTATGGTTACTATTTAAATTCCATTTTCCCCTCAGCATCTGTAACATTTTTTATATCTTAAAAGCTACACAAGTTATAGAAGGAAAGACAACCTCCTCCTACCTATCCACTAAAACAAAAAACCCACAAAGGTGAAAATGAAGTAATGAAGTATTAGTTGCAAATGAAGTATGACTTGAGGTTATAGTTAAAAGCATTATTGAATAAGGTCAAATCAGCATTCTTTTTAAACCTGAATAGGAATAGAAGGCATAACTATACCTCCCACTTTTGCATTTAACAGTCCAAAGAAACCCTGCAAGCTCAACTGTGAACTGATAAAATGTACAGCCAAGGATTACCAAACTGAACACAGCAGACGTATGTTTAAGGTCTCTTCAAAAGACATGATAAATCCATCAGTATTTACTAAGCACAATGATCTAGAATGCAAATCCTCAGGAAACTACCGATACACCACTGATTAGACATGTCAAGAAAGGATCATCCTACTTCACTTTGTTCCTTCTGTTGTTATTTAGTGAACGAAGTTAAAGAAAAGATATGAGAACAGATGAGCCCATGGTCAGAACACATGTTCTGACTGACTGTGTTGTTTTTGAAGTTCCAAATATTCACTCAAGATTCGCTGTAACTATAAAACGTTCTGGTATGTTTATCATGCTGACAAAAATGCGCTGGTGACAGTAAAATAACGTGTAGAAATACAACAACTCAAACTGTGGGGATCTTCAAAGATGAAGAATAATTTTGAAAATATACAACAAGTGTAAATAGTCCACTCTAATTAAACCTATATTTGCTCTTGGATAAAACAGCATATTCCATTTCTACAGGTAATGATATAAGCTATGAAATATCTTTGTCAAATTTTGATTTACTAACTAATATTTCTTGGCAAAAATAAAAGAAAAAAGAAAAAGAAAAAATAGAAAAAAAGAATTCAAATCAAATATAGTGTTAGCACTAAGCCAATATTGCTAAACTTTACACTATTTTGAATTCAGAACAGACTAACAAAAATATGCCAGAAGCAGTTTTCAGGCAAAAGACATCAGTCAAATACAAACAGAAACATGATACCTAGGAAGTTAAAGCTAGAGATTAGTTTATGAAACTAAAATGCCACTAATAAGTTTAAAATAAATAAATAAATCTGGGTGATGTTGTAGTAGGCACTTGGCGGGGATACATGCTGTACGGGATAGGCCTCTCCCTAAGCATAGTGAAAGGGTGCTGTTGTGCAAATACGGACTGTCCTTGCTAACAAAGTAAACAAGATAAGAAGAAGGCAAAGGAATGATGAAACGATAGGAGCCAATAAGGAATTGTGGTAAGGGGCTAAGATCCAGTATGGACGAATCAGGATAGGACACGATTGCTCAAGTAAGGTATATAAGCTGTGTGCATTAGTGAATAAACATCATTTTGCTACATCCCCATATTGGTGTCTGTGTTGCTATAGTCCTAGCGAGCTCTGATCGCTAGCCCATGACGATGCAGCTTGGGAACACAGTGGTTGCCGGCAATAACAGGGTGATGAACTCAAAAATGGTGGCATGGTAAATAATGTTGAATACGGGCTTTATACAAGACAATCTCAATAATTTCGGAGAGATGCTTGTAAAACTGGTTAGAGATGTGCCTGCTCAGTACATCTAAGAAAATCTGAGGAGTTACTTGTCAGCAGTGTATGAACTTTCAAAGACAGAAAATAGGTGGGTCTAAAGGTCTTGGGCAAAAAAGAGATGGCACAACTCAGCAGCTGGAAACAGAAGCCATACAAATTTGAACTAACCATTTGAAGGAAAAAAAAACCCAAAACAACCAAAAGTCATTTGTTTTTTATCTCTCTATATTTTAAAATAAAACCTAGGTAAAACTAAAAACTACACTTAAATCAAACACAAGTTATTCTAGGCACTGCTTAAATAGACTCTTGAACGAACTGTTTGCAATATATGTAGACCTCTCTAAAAGTAATGTTTCCTATTAATTTCCATCAAAACTATAACAGATAGAAAGAAGAAAAAAATCACACTATTTGATAGAGCACATTCTCAGTTGCAAAACACAATTTTTAAATATAGTCACAAGCATTAGCTAAGTAGTTTATCAGCAATGAGCAAGAGAGTGAATGCTGTGTTCATAAGAAGTCTGGACATCCAGAATGTAGATTGTCCTCCTTGTCTGTGTTGGCACTGCTTAAGCATACCATCCAGCACCTCTCTGTGCTCACATCCAGTGTTTGGTCCCTACAAACATTCAGCAAGTATCAATGAATGTCAGTGGGTACCAATTTTTCCAAAGAAAGGAATTCATTGGCACACCTTTGCTTCATACACACGTCTATAACATGCCATTTTGCCTCCCACCCCCCATCTGCCACGCAACAACAAAATGTAACGGAATATTGGCAGGAAGTCCAAACCTTTACTGCCATATCACCAACATCTTCCTCTGACTTCAGATGCCAACATAATAAAATAGGGAGCATTACTTTTGCAGTGGCCCTTGTACGTAAGATCAAAATAAAAAGATAAATCTTGGCCCTGAATGTTTGCACCTAGTTTCAGCTACTATGCATACATAATACTAAACACTTCTGTTCTCTCTGTCATTGTATGTTTGTGGAAACGTATCAATCTTTGCTCCTGGAAACATTTACAAAGAGACTACATATAAAGTAATATTTGTCTTCTTCTAAGGCTCTTATATATCATTTCTTACTCTTCGTTACTAGAAAACTATATATAACTGTTCAAATTACTCAATTTCTGTGATTTTTTTCTTCTGCCAAATACTCATTATGTTACTTTGCCATTTGTATACAAGTATATTACTCAAAGAATTCTTTTAACTATTTTCCAAGTTATAGTGTTTTTTGTTGTTGTTGTTGTTATTCCATTTGATATTTCTACTGCTTTTCACCAGCAGAGAGTGGCACCGTGCATTGTAATTCTCACAACTTTTACCTCACCCTGTAATTCTATTCCAAATTATAATATATATAAAATACCTAATCAACAAAATGCATGAATATTCATAGCTCTATTACAAACCAATCCAACTTTGGCATTTCTTTCTCACTACCATGTATATTGTGCTCAAAAAATCCCTGAGACTGTTACAATACTAGAACTGTGAATAAGGCAACAATTTACCCTCTTACTCCTACTTCTTTTTCAAATATGAATGTATAAAGTTTCTACAGTTCATTCTCCTGAATGTGCAGAAGTGTGAAAAATTGAAACTTTGGACCACCTGACTTTTACTATCAAAAGTCTGATCTACTACTTTAAAAGCTCAATTTTTTTAGGCTGCTGAATTTCAATTACTTTACTATGATTTTTTTTTTCTTCATTTCAAAATACTTCTATATTTCATGCTGACAAAGTGTAATATTAAAAATAAAAGTTCAGCTGAATGTCTGGTTATTCAGCCATCTTCAGTCAGTTCACAAGCACTACAGTTACTACCTGACAAGATAACAGCATATACATCACTTGTATGGGAACTGTTGATTGAGAAGATCTGCAGTCACTGTCAAGTTAAAATATACTTATAACAGAAAAAAAAAAATAAAAATCTCATCTTGGCTGAATTATATGATTATGTAAAACAACATTATTGAACTGTTCTTTGTTCACTATTTCTTGGATACTAACAAAGGCACCCAGGCGTGCTAGAAGCCTTAGTGAGATAATGGTAGGTTTTCAAAGCATTTTGAGTATTACTTTGCATCTTCATATAATTTAAGCAATGTAAATACTAAGTTTGCCTTGCTTGCTTTTATGCTAGAAGAACATTTCCACATATTTATGATGCAGGTGATCTATGTGGAGAGACACATTGTTTATTAAACAAATGCTGTATCAACTTCTGTTTGTTAAATTCTTCATTACAGTATTGACATTTATAAACAAAAACTAACTCAGTTACATTAAACAAGGATTTTTGTGTCTCTACCCTCATGAAATACAGCTTATTACATGAGTAGCCTCCTTGAAACCAACAAAGCTACTGATGGAGTAAAATGATAGTCAAAACAACCAGGAATATGATTACATGAGAACTAAACAGAAATGACAGTATCCAAGCATTTCCTGTGCTAAGAGAGGATTTGTGTATGTGCTAAATAATAGTGATTTTCAGAGGAAAGAAACAAATGATGTTCCGTCATTCTATTTTACTACCTACGGAACTACACCTTTGTGCAGATGAGTTGGAGATTATTGTTCTTCTTTTTTTTTCCCTACACAATGCTAATCAGTTTGCTTCTCAGACATGTATGCCTAAACAATTAATAGTTATGAAATAAACAGTGTCACTGCAGTATGACTTCTGTAAAGAATGAAATATGTGGTATAAAATGAGAATATATGTTGAAAATCATAACTATTTTGATCTTCATGTTCATATTAAGTGAATTACTTTCCTATCTTTAAAATTATCAGTTCCTGTGAAAAATCTACTTACTTTGTAGTTTCTCACTGAAAACAAGAATTTTTTGTGCATTTCAGTCAGAAAATATAGGATCATATTGTCAAGCTTATAAAAAATTAGCTATGCTTTTTACTTATATGAAACATAAGATTTACTTTCAGTCATCAGAATGACTGATACAAAACTGCATAATGAAGAGCAGAGAAAAACAGTATGACAGAAAATAAGACATAAAAGAAAAAAAGACATTTAAAACTGTTTTCACCTGCATTTGGTTTAGCTTACAGACATGAATAAAGATTAATATGACTGCCCTAATAACTATTTTGTATACAAGGAAAAACTCAATCTTTCCATAATCGAAGCCAATGTTGCCAAAATTACAACTATATATTTTTCTTACAGTATGCTAGAAAATTCAGGTTTGTCATTCCTGAGACTAGTATCGGGATAGTCCTTTCATTTAATAGATGAAAAGCATACATATAAATATTAAATATCTAAAAAAAAAAAAAAAAAAAAAAAAGAACACAATAATCATTATAATCATTATTGAGCAACCGCATTTTCTGAAATTAAAAAGCCTTTTATATATATATATTTATGGAGATCTAAGAGTCACATTACATATTTCATGAGAATACTCTCTAGTATTTTTTTTTTTAAATATGAAGGATTTTATTTTGAAAGAGCAGTATGTATAAATCCTGTCCACTCATATTACTATGGCTAGTATGCAGTGAGCTGATTTTTCTTCATTGTATGAAAATATCTAATTTACTATCCTGATGACTAGAAAGTGGATTTGTATAACTCATATTACTAAAATGACTTTCACAAAACCATTATAAAAATCACTATATTAACGTAATATCCTACAGTGGTCACAATTTTAGTGAAAGAAGGAAGATTAAAGAAGGATTTTGTGTCCATTCTATTTTATAGCTAAATCCCTCAATGAATGATTAGTCATAAAAGCTCCAGCCCATTAGCTAAACACCATGATAAGGGGATGCCATCTTGATTACATAATGTTCTTTCAATGGCTGACTACGAGAGTTGATCATTTTGAATTTACATGAGGAAGACTCGTTGTTTTCTAAATCTTAGTGTTCCTCAAACAACATTATTTTGAAAAAGTGCATGGGAACATGACTTTCTAGAACCTTTTTTTTTTTTTTTTGTTATTGTTGTTGTTGAAACTTTCTATATTTTCTGTGCTTTTCAGTGGGATAGGACATATTTCAAAATACTCACGTCTAAAAATTTCTAGGGTGTTTATCAAGTATCAATATAACTAGAAGACAGAAAGCAAGTTTAGAAATATCTTTGTGGGCTATATTTATCTCTCTCTCTCTTTTTTTTTTTTTTTAAACTGACCAATGCTTTACATTTCTTCTGCTACTATACAAATAAAAATATTGTGAGAGATGGTAGTGGTGCCTACTGATTAGCATTATGATGTATTTCTCCCACTGCTCTAAAGAGATCTAGAAATTATTCCTTTATTTTGATTAGGAACAATAATAATAAGTTGACACTAATTAATCAAAATTAAATTTTTCCTGCCCATTTTTTATTTAGTGCATTCAGTATTTCTAGTTTTGCATGCTTACATCTTGTAGGTGAGTACTCATCTAGCCTCTTTAAGGCAATTGACAAGATTGAAGAAGCATGAAGGAAGAAGTACGTACATATCAAAAAAACTATGCCAGCCAGTCAGTAGTATATCTAACACTGAGGACTCCAAAAAAACAAACAAAAAAACAACAAAAAAAAACCAGCCTCTCATAGTCATGATACCTTTTCATCTTCCTTGATTTTGCTTACTTGAAAACAAGTGTTAGTTAGTTGTTTTAGAATTATGTTTCAGCATTAAATAGATACAAATAACCCTCAGTTCTTTTCAACTTAAGTTTGAAAGTTTCTTTCCTTTTCTGGAGTGCTATTTCCCACAATTTCTTTAGAAATAAACAATATAATTTTATGTAAATCATGATGACTTTCTAGCTCCTATCTTAATATGTACATGAAAATTGGGATGAATATGTTGAAATCAGCAAACACACAAAAACTCCTCCTGCCTTGTTAGGCATTTGATTATCACAAAAACAGAAGATTACTTTTATAATGGTCTCCCTCTTAATGTAGTTAAATTATGTGGTTTTGGTATATTCCACTATTGCTTCCATCTTATTATGGCCTACTTGTAAGATGCCCTTTCTTAAACCATGGAATTATGCTTTTCTCTTGTTGTTTGGCATCCATCATCTGTGCCAGTGCAGATTCTCTAAACCAACTTTTTGCTTCTATGATTTCAAATGTACAGATTAGGAGAAATGACCATATCTAAAATACTTTCTGAAGCTTACCATATTGTAAGTCTGACTTTTCAAAAGAGAATTTAGTCTTGTCATCTGGTCACTTCAGAGAGACAAATCTCTCATTTATGTAGCTATCCACTGAAATGCCAAATTAAGTTTAAGAAATTTCAGATATTCAGTGAATTTTTATTTGTATGTCAGTGGATATTATCATTTCTTATACAGAGATTTTAAGGCTGGAGGATAAACTCAGATGATCCAGGTTCATAAGCTGTATAATAATGGCTAGCATCTCAATCATTTCATTAAATGATCCCATTGTATATCTCATAAATTCTGGTCACATTCTAAATTATGGTGTGTATAAAAAGCAGTGTCAAATGTAGAAAATCTTGGTAGTCACAGTAGACAAGCAAGAAGATTACACAGTCAGATGGAAGAAATGTAGAAGTATGGCAGTATCTGAAAAATAAAGTCAGGCTACCAAAAAGTTGGAAGGTACAATATGCTTTTTCCCATTCAGAGTGATAGAAACCATTTTTCATACTTCATTAGTATAAACAGTTATTACATTCTTTAGATTCACCGGGATAGTTTACTTGCTAGAGGAACCAGGCATATGGAATTATTACTCCAAAGCAAATGGGATACTGTACTTAAGGCTTAACCTGACACTACATTAAAGCACTGAGAAAACTTTCTGTTAAGAATCAGATCATTCTGATTAATGGGCTTTATTAATTGTGCTACACACATCCACAACAAGATCTTTAGTTTCTTTCAAGTTTATTGGTTCCTGTAATCTTTCTTCATTTAAAATGGCAGTTCAGATCTTAGATAAGTAGGCAAACTTTTACCAGAGCTAATTGCAATAGGAGGATGTTGCAATAAGCAACTATTTTTTTTTTTTCAAACAAAATATGAAAATAAAGAAATGAATGGTTAACTGATGTATTTTCTTAGATTTTTTTCTCAAATTGTGATAATACAAAACACACATGGAAAGCAATAGCAAAAATATTTTCAAAGACCACTTTTCCTAATTTTTCACATGTTTTAGTAACTGTTTCAGCTATTCCTACAGTATTTTACAGGAGATGGCATTATAAAGACTATTAAGTCAAAGTAATATCTTTGTTGTCTCCTATCTGCAGGTTAGGCAAACAGTAACAGGTTTGTGTTAGCTCATTGTATCAAGTGCCAAAATCCTTGTGAACCCAGTTTGGTCAATTTGTTTAAAAGCAGTACAATCTGATCACTAAGTGATGAAAAGATTCTTCCCTTTGGTTGCCAACACTGATGTTAAGAGGATGACGAGCAAAGATTTAGGGCATGAAAAATAAATCTATTTTCTTCCCCTCCTGGAAGTAATAATAATAATACACCCTCCAATCTGTAAATCAGATTTGAAATAATATATGCAGGATTTTCTATGGCATTTTTTTTAGTTCTGTTTCAGAGAACACCTTAATACTACTCTTCACTTTCATTCTTAGTAGAAAAAAATGCAGACACATGGCTTATCATTTTTAATTAAAATAAAAAGCATATTGCTCAAAATTTGCTCAGAGGTTTTCTGCCTGAAAAGTAATGTGTTCCAAATATGTGACTAAAATTTATAAATAAGTAGCATGGATGAGTAGAATGTAACTAAGTACTGAAACAAAGACACTAAGATTTTTTCTCAGCTTTAATACTTAAAAGGACTAAATCAAACAGTAGTTTCTGTTAATTTCAGCACTTCACTGCTTGTACCTTAGTTACAAAGAAGTACTGCAGCATCACATCTCTACCTCATTTGATCCAAATACAGCACTAAATAAAGCTTCACTGTAGAAATTAGACCTCTAGTTATTAAGTATTTCTGCTGCAATTTTTCTAATTAGTTACAAACATGTAGCAAACAACTTTGGTAATCAAACTTTTATAGAAAGGGATTTATCTCTGTCTTGGTTTAAATTATTTGTTTCAATTTTTTTTTCTTTATTTTTCTTTTCTTTCTTTTAGGAACATAGTAGTAAGCAATAACAGGCAATGAATAATGGTGACTGATAGAATCATTACTTAAGTTCTACTCAGAATTTAAAACCTTAAAAAAAAACACAACAACAAATATCTTCACAATTCTTTACTGCAAGCATATGATGCAAGGGACTATAAAAATCAGATAAAGTTTTGAATGTATTCAAACACAAGTAAGTGATTGATAGATTATAAGATTAGGGATGATAGTTGTATAAAATTCTGAAACATCAAATAAATTTAGAAGAATGTGAATTCAAGCAATCAAGTAATCATATAGTGATATTCAATCAGAAATGTTACCTGGAAAAAAAAAATATGATAAAAATTTCTTTTTTGATCAAATTAAAATTGGTAATGGAATGGGGAATTTGTTAAAAGAAAGCTCCTGTTATGAATGATAACTGAGGAAGGACACATTGACAAGACATTGAATCAGTTTATGTCTAATATCTGTGATCTTTAAATTACTGTAAAGATCATGCAAGAATATGTCATTAATGCTTTGTAGAATTTTTATTGAGTATTAGGAGATGTTACCTATGTCATATTACATTTACCTTTCTTTTCTTTAGAATTAACTGAATGTTATGAATAGCAGATGAAGTCTGCAGCCAATTCCTAAGTCTGAAGTTCAACTTTACCTTTACAGTTTTCCAGGGCTTGCCTGGATTTTACCAATATCTATACTGGAAGCTTTACAACTCCCTTTCTCGAGACCAATTGATATATATTAAGGGTTTTGTTTGTTTGTTTTTATGAGTATCATAGCATTTTAAAACAAGCTACCAATGTGTACATGTACATGCAATGTTACTTTGCTTAATGAACAAATTTCTTTTGTCTTACTTCTTTCTGGTTCAAGACAAGATACCACAAAGGCTAAGGAAAAAAGTAAACAACAAATGCCAGTACAACCAACCAAAACAAACAAACAGAAGAAAAGAAAATCCACAAGCCCTGACCCTTATTGATGTTGCTGTTAGCAATAAAGATTTAACCCATATGTTGGGGATGATGTTTTCTCTGTGTCACAATATACAGAAATGGCTAGAGATCATGATTATTTAGTAAGCATCAGAGCCATATAGCTTCAAATCTTACTTGACTTATATACATTCTGAACACATAAGGACTCCTTGATTTAAAAACATACTGGATGGATCTCAGAGGAAAAGGACTCCTATGCCATGGGACAGTGTTCTTTGCATCTACAGATAAAAAGAGCAGCTTCGGTCCTAAAAATCAACTTAAACTCTAGCACAGCTGAGCACTAGGGGATTCATTTGCACAGGAATTCACAGCAAAAAAATGTGAGTGTAGCAGCCCTATGCTTCTTCCTTATCATGCTAAACATGTTACCACAAACAATGAAGCCAGGAAAACACTGCAGTAGAATGGTTCTTATCTTCCTAAAATGTCATTAGGAAACACAATTGTTGTTAACTTGAGCAGATTACAAAGGCTATGTTACTCTAGACCACTCACTGGTTTTGGACTAGTCATTTGAATATACAAATACCATTTTAGGTTAGGTTCTTTGGTTCCTGAAGTAAAATTGGTCATAAACTGCCATAACTCTACTGCATCACTTCTCCAGAATTTTTAAGGAGCTTTCCTTAAAAATACACAAAACACTACTTCAGAATACTCTTTCATTGAATTCTAATGGATTTTCTCAAATAATTCATACTGTATTTTCTACTAAAAACCCTAAGCAAAAGCCCTTTTGGATAGGCAGTACTACAGAATAATATAGCAGCAAAAGGATATCTTGACAACATGTAACTCTAAGGTGATACCTCATATCGGACAATGGATCAATCCTCTACTGGCAAAGCTTAATAAAAAAAAAAAATTCTAAGAGATAAATCAAATCATAAATTCACATTCATATCTGACACTCTGCTTTGGATGTGTATGCTGAAAAACACCTGATAACATTTTGTGATTTAGTGCAGCCTACATAAATATGCAGGAGACCAAACAAGTTTCATCCTCCTTTTAGTATTTTGATACAGTAAACTTAAGTAATGGCTTTGGCAACAACAGTTTCACTTAAATCTTGAAAAAATACTTTTGATACTTATATACGCTTTAATCCCCAAACCATTTATGAGGCCAGCTTATGAGGCCTTTTCATTTAAATTAATAACATACATTAGGTAATCTATATAGCATGTTTATTAATATAGTAAACTATACTTACAGAGTAATACAGTAGTATTTCTCAAGAAACTTAGATTATAGCCACAGATACTATAATTTTAATCATAAGTCTCAAAATATTTGACTTTTTTCTTTCTCAATAAATCATGATATTGGAAACTTGTATTTGCATCAAAATTTCAAGTTTCATTTAAAACAAATAAGCCAAAGCAAATGAGTTTAACAATTAAAGAGAAAAGTATTGAATCCAACTGGGAGAGTCAACTAACTAAGCTAACTAACCATGCTCCCTTACTGACAAGGAAATAATCAGTTATTATTTTGACACATATAGACGAAATACTGTAACATACCCACAGATAGACAGCAGCAACATAGTTTAAAAAGGAAAAAATATATACAAATTTTGTAATGGAGACGCATCACTTGAACACTTAATTTTCAAGGAAGTAATTTATTCTGCTTTGCAAACTTACTGTTGTAGAAATTAATATAAGATTTAGCCAAACAGATTCTGACCAGATTTGAAACTTAAAAAACAAAACAAAACAAAAAAAACCATAACCACAAAAAGCCATGCCACTACTCACTACTTCTATTTGCATTTGATGTTTTTTTAAATGCCCCTGAAACAGCACTATCTAGAGTTTAATTACAGGAAGTAAAAAAGTAATAATAAAAACAAAAAATATCCACCATTATTTCATACAAAAATATTTGCCCTACATGACACTTATATAGAGTATTTCAGAACATTTTAGCTGCATCTTGGTAGATCATGTGACAATCAGGACCAACTGCTTTAGAACACTATAAAAAACATTTTACTTTTCAGAGGTCATACTGTCAGAAGACACATAATTCACCTAGAACAGTGCTTTAAGTTTAAATATAGAAAGCTCTTCTTTACATTGTCACTAACATCTACACTCTTTAAATGACATTACCTTACTTGTATATTGTATGGAAACTGTTGAGTCACGGCCTGAACCACTGATTGATCACCTGAGGTAAGCACTGAGTCAGCCATGGAAGCACAGGTGAAGGCAATTCACATGTGTGACTGGAAGGGACGGAGCCTGACTCCACCTCTCCTATACCCCATTTAAATGCTGACTGCCATAGGGAAAGGATGTTTTCCTGGAGATTCCTTCCTTTGGAGTTTTCTACTGCAAGGCTAGGACTTGGGTATTTCATTTATTTTTGATTGTCGCTTTCTACCACAATGATCTTTCTAAATATAAACCTGTAAAATACCATTCTAACCATGTCACTCTTCTAACTGTATGTTTGTTAATTTTACATATATGTAGATCTTTACTGCCTCTCTTAGGTGGTCTGCTATCTCGATTAAATTGTTTGGATGGCAATAAGGGCACCATCAATTAAATGACAGCTGTCTTAATCATACTTCAAAGTCAATCCTGAGAAAACTATTCAGACAATTAAAGCTTTCAAACATTAAATATCTATCTTTTCTACAACAGATGTTTTCTTCTTTGTTGGTAGTTAATTATAACACTGGAAAATGTTTGCACCTGCAAAATACCATGTTCTCTCCCTCCTCCCTCAAATGGTGAGATCAATTCTACAATATCTATCTATGGAGTATTGAACAAAGCACAAAAAATTCACCTTATTTTTAACTACTTGCTTTTGTTAATAGGCCTACATAATCATTGCAATTCCTAGATTTCAAGGAGATGATATAGAAGATAATGTAACTGATCCTAAGGGTATTTATGAATTTTGAATTATGGAGCACAGTTCTGCACCAACATGACATGAAGAATTTGGTATAGATTTCAAGTTAGTGATATACGTTCAGATCAAACATTCTGATCCAAGTTAGTGTTATTTATTTACTCCTTCACTGAAACTTCACTGAAATAATGCAAAGGGAGTACTCAGTACAAGAAACAGATCCTTCAGGGGAAAAAAAAAATCTTCTCCAGTTGACTGAATTTGTTTATAATATTAAAACTATATTAATAAATAATGTATAGACTTCATTCCTTAGTGGTTAACATTTTTTTTTTTCAATTCCTGAAAGCAATTAATCAGGTAACCAAAGCACTGCTGCCCACAAAAACACTATATCAACAAAAGTGACCTTCTAGCACCTTTCCAGTATAAGCACATTGAGAGGCCAAGAAAGATTGTGTTCTCCTCTACAAACAGCAGAGCCATGCCCTCACAAGCATTTCCTTGTGAAACAGAGGCCATGTAATAAAGACAAAGCAATTCTCAGCCTAGAAGTGTGCTTACAGATAACTTCAATATCAAACACGACCTCATAGGTCACAAAATCAAAGGAGGTCCAGTGTGAGGAATACACACAGAAATAAATATTCCTTATTCAAATGTGGTGGTTTTTTTTTTTTTTTTTTTTTTTTTTTTGTTTTCAGTAAAGTCACATTTATAACAGAACAAAGTTCACATTTCTTAAGACAGGTTGAGCCTATAAGCAAGCATATTGTCCACAGACAGCAGTTTGGAGGTGGGTAGGAAAAAGAAGCACAAAGTATATCTGGTTTTCTCTCCAGAATTTCTGAAAATTGGGAGCATATAGTGATATGAATGCATACATCCACTCAGTTTAAAAGAATCAAGAAAACATTCTGGTGAATATTTCCTACTGTACTACTGGAAAATCTCCACCATGGAAAAAGTTTCCATGGCAAGACTGTTAGGCACTGCAGACATGTGAGGCAGGTTCAGGGGCGCTGTCCTGTTAGAAATGACCTGCCCTAGGGTAGAATGCCCAAAGTGTAGTGCAGTGGCAGTTCTCATCTCTGCAGCCAGACAATGCTGCCTCCAGGGTGGGTCTCTGACTTCACATCAGATGTTTTTATGTCATCTCTATGGCTTAGCATCCAAAGCTCAGCAAGATAGCCTGCCTAGCATGGTATAGCTATGACTACAGCCTACAAGTTCCAGACCATGCTGTGCCTGGAGGCAGGAGCTTTGTTGTTGTTGTTGTTTTAATGATTTAATTTCTCTCTCCACCACAGCTGGTGGTATATGAAGCAGAAGGCCCCAGTATTGCAGCGATCAGCCATCCAGGCAGAGTATGGTAATCTCAGGCAAGGAGGAAGGCACTGCTGACCTGAAGGCTTGGCAGGCCCTAGAGCAGGCCTAGCAGATCCACTCAGTGATGAGCACCCATCTGTATATTGTACAGTCAGCCTGTGTCCCCGTTTTGTCTGAGAAGCCATGTAGAAACCACATCTGCAGTCCTGTTTGGAAAGCACTCAGGGAGTGACGCTTTGTTCTCACAGCTTGAAGGGTACAAAATATTTTAGAAGCAGGCATGCTTGTACATCAAGGATTGTACTCCCCTTTCCTTTCACTGTAATGAAGTTCCACCCTGGAGCACTAGCACTGAAATTTCTGCATATCATATTAAAGCTCTTACCATTAAGCAACCCACATTATAGGTTCATCACACCATGGTGACAAAAGTCTGGAGGCACTGTTGCAATGCTTCTCTACAAACAGCTAGTGGAACTATTCTGTTAGAACTACTGAAACTAATCCACAACAATCCTTAAGATTCTCCACGTGAACAGAATCTTGCTGGATCTGAGAACTTCTACAGCATGGTCTATAGCTTATTTCTACTGGAAATCTCATGTTCAGTCTTGAAAAGCATATCACAAATGAGAAACAGAACTTTTTCTTTGAAACTAGGAAGACCTTTCTTGATGCCATGTTGTAATCATTAAAATGCTGTATTTTTCTTGCATAGATTAATTTAATATAATCCTTTGTTTGCCAAAAGACAAATTTTCTTTTCTGCACCTGCAATACATTCTTTCATCTTCATTCAGAGTACATTAAGTTTTGCTGTTTGTTGATTAAACTTGCATCATCTGAGGTAACTGCATGTGTGCAGACATCTATTTATCCATAAAATTTTATTTCTACAAAAACATTTCTCTAGATACACTCACACAGCTATATTTAAACTAGCAGCTAATAGAACCTTTATAGATGAAACAGTACACAAAGTAGTTGAAACTATGGTTATTTGTGAATGATCTTACTGTGTTGTATGTATTATAGCTGTTAACATTTTCCTTGTTGCTTTCTGTTTCACAATCACAATTATAACCTACAGCTGACCTGTGAAGCTGTATTAGCTGAACTTACAAAAGATTCAACATTAACACAAAATAACTCAGCACATGAATCTCACTTTTATGGTTCATGTGACATGTTTCACTGGTCATGGAGATATCTCTAAAAGATTTTGACAGAGTAAATAAGATTAATAGATCACACAAAACCAAAATAATTCTTTCCTTCTTTTAACTACAAGAGAAGTCTATTTCTTAGACTCCCTATTTTACTCCCTATTCCTCAGCTATTCCTTGGGAATCTGGTGAAAGACATGGGAGAAGAAGGAACTAGGGTGCATGTAATTCTGGCTGTTTACAGTGATGCTAACTGAATGTTTTATATAACACCGTTCCCAGGAAGACAATACTATAATCACATAGATATAGGTACATACAAGAGCAAACATCTGGTGTAAACTGACGTTGAAAAATAGTAATAACATTGAAAGAAAAATGACTAATGGGTATTGAAAATATTTCAAGACAATATTAAATAGAAACAACCATGATAACTGTTTATTTGTGCAGCAGATTATCTGCAGCCAGTTTGAAATTACTGGTTACAAAGATTTTACTACAGAAACATTTACATTTTCCCTCATCATTGTTACACCTTTCTATATGAAAATAACAGTAAAAAAGCCATTTATGTACTGACAAACTGATATGAGACATGAAGTCCTATCATCACAATATAAGTATACTGCAGTGTGAATGCTCAGATGGGCTTCTCAAAAACTGTATGACTTGAGTGTGTGAAGTCATATGTATGTGTAAAAAACTGCTTAGAGAAGCATGCCATAACATTCTCAAGCTTTCTTATTACCTCAAACTTGTTTACTGCACAAACTTTTAAGATAAAATTTCAAATCCCACACATTTTTCTAGGCATGTTAAGACTGCACTGCAAATAGCTGACCTGGATTTTAAAAGTATTCTTACACAGCTCACATGGATTCCAACCCAAGCAGTGTCAGTTCATTGTTTGTGAAAATGGGACCAAATGTACTTATCACAATATGTCAAAAATTCAAACTACTTAGAAGCCCTTCTGGAGAGCAAAAGGCCAACAAAATGGGATTAATTTACACAAATGCTGCAAGACAATTGTTCTGCATGTTCCTTGAGAGCAATCCTTTCATCACTGACTCTGGAGATATCCCTCAGAGGGAAAAACTCTAGCTTAATTTTATTATTTTCATTGAGAGTTAGCAAGGACCTCAATATCTAATAGTAAGATGCCAAAAAACCCTTAGATTTAAGGGCAAACTTTATTTATCATTTCATACATACAAAAGAACAACTCCTGACCAGAAAAAGAAAACTATGGTTTTAGGTATCTCCATAGAATAATTGCAGATAGGACAAGTGTTACCACCAGCAACCACCGTGGTCCCAAGCCGCACCATCAGGGGCTAGCGATAAGAGCTCGCTAGGACCATAGCAACACAGACACCAATATGGGGATGTAGCAAAATGGCGTTTATTCACTAATACACACAGCTTATATACCTTACTTGAGCTATCGTGCCCTGTCCTGATTCGTCCGTACTGGATCTTAGCCCCTTACCACAATTCCTTATTGGCTCCTATCGTCTCCTCATTCCTTCGTCTTCTTCTTATCTTGTTTACTTTGTTAGCAAGGACAGTCTGTCTGAGCACAACAGCACCCTTTTACTATGCTTAGGGAGAGGCCTATCCCGTACAGCACGTATCCCCGCCAATGCCTACTACAACAGACAAGATTCTTATTGAGACATAATTTCAAGAGGAGATATATTCCAAAAATAGGTTTACTGCACAACTTGAACTTTATGTTAAAAAAACACAGTTCTTACAGATATCCTGGTCTAAATGGGAGGCTTCCCTGACTATAGAAGGGGGGTTGGAACTAGGCAAACTTAAAGGTCCCTTCAAACCCAAACCATTCTATGATTCTATGTCATCTTGTAATCAGTATTGTGAAATTAGAAGACAAGCATTCAAAGCGAGAAAAAAAAAAAATTAATAACCTTCTCCACTCAAAGCTCTTAGTTAAGTGACAAGTATTTTGAAAATTTGAAATACATTTGCCAAAAGTGTCTGTTTATTTAAAGTTATTAAGGAGGGGTATAGCTGCCCATGGATATTAAGATTAATCTCGCCTAGTTTTAGACTATGACACCAGAGACATCGTTGATATAATCACTTTGAGGCCTCTTTAAATTTATTGAGAATGAACAGGCACTTTCTGTCATATATGTTAACTATTTCAGACATCTACCTCAGAATTAGATGAACCTTTTCTTAGAAATGCTTATTTTTCTCTCTTTGCTGTAAAAATGTCAGAGGATGATGAGCTATGAAATCTACAGTTTGGTGAGATACCACCTGTAAAGATAAGACTTAAAGTAAAGACTTAAATTCTGCAAAGTTGCAATAGTCCTAGAGAAGGCCTATTTCATGTGTCTGACTCTGGTGCTGCAGCCTACTGGGCAAAACTAATAGTTCCAACACAGAATTGGACCAGGCATATGAGATTGTATACTTGAGAAACAAATGTCTGCTCCTGCCCTCAGAAAGCTAAATCACTTAAAAACCTTATGCCACATTGCCATTCAGATACTTTGGTAGGGTCCTATGATACCACGATCATCAGTCAGGCAAGTAGATTCAGCATAAGCTATGACAACTTGATGCCAAATGATCAGTTCCGTTTGAAAAGTTTCTGTGAACCCATAAAATGGACCACACTCAATCATTCTGATGGTATGAGTGTTTTTGGTCAAAAATTTAAAAAGGACAAAGTGGATAGCAAAGATTTTCTCAATATTTATCAAATAATTTAGAAATAATGATCAAACACTGTGAAGCATTAATAAATAGTTTAACTGAATGAACACTTAGTGAAGTTCCAAGTATGACTCCTTTTTACTCAACTGCAGAAGATGCAGGAGCTGCAACCCAGGGAGCCGTGTACTTTGAAAGAGATGAACTTTGAACTCATGTCTGAAGAGATTCATTTTGCTAGATTGGCCAGCAGTGACAGTTTTCAGAGCTGCTGAAGCTCTGATATAAGCTGTTATCAACTTGAACAGGTAAAAGCAAGGGCATAAAGCAAATAGACTGACAGCAAACTACAAATGCACACTTAAGCTATTGAACATGTTCAATATTTTTTATATTTTCAAATGCACAAGTAGCAGTAAGTTTTCTGCATTCCATTCTGTTTTAAAAGAAATAAAGCAAGTACTTGCTCTTATTGATCCTGATTCCTTATCCAGGCAACATAAATGCAAAGTTTACAGATTAATTTTCATAAAAAATTTCAAGAATAGAGTCTTGTATCTGTCACCAAATTATGCAACTGAATATTATGGTACAGAATATAGTAATACACAGAATGAAATAGTATGGTAAATTATAAAAAATAAATAGTCCATGTCAAATTGTAATGTTGTGATGATTTGTTTAAAAATGGCAAATAGAAAAACAAACAAATGAACAAACTAACAAAAAAATCCAAGTAATTTTGAGTTAATACCAAAGATTTCATTCTATTTGAAAAAGACAGTGGGTTTATTTGTTTGCGATTTCAATACATCTTCTGGGCTCCAGCAATTTTCAAACAAAACAAATGCTGCTTTAAAATGAGAAGTCAAATGTATTGCTTCTCACACACTGAGATGGTTACCATTTCTAATACAAAACAGTCAATTAAATTTATTAAAAGTGCTTTTCTTTTATGAGATAAATAAGTTGCAATTATTTGAATTTGCAATTATTTCAATCTACCATCCTTTAAAAAAAGAACCCATTTTTCCATTGGGAACAAATACTAAGTTATACTTCATGCACATGGCTTATATAAATTCACAGTACTTGTTCAAAAACCTAGAAATGTTGTCACATTAGCTTTACATTAGCTATAGAAAGAAAAAGCACATAGACAGTTCAAAGTGTATTCTTCCTTGATACCTAAAGTAAAAACAATATTCTTCCTAACACTGACCCAGAAATACAGCGTATATTGTTTAGAAATAATCTAGGCTATAAAGAAAAAAAAATTACATTTAAATATAGTTAATCAATGAAATGTGACGTAATGAGAGTTCAGTAATATACAGAATGAAATATTCTGGCTCGACCGTTTAATTAAAGTCACACTTACATTGGCTACTCTTTAATTTTTGTTCTTTAACATTTACTGAAATGTCAGAAAAAGAATGATGGAATACTCACAAAAATTAGGAATACAATAGAACAGAATGAAACAATAAGTGGACATACTAAGCCAAAATGAATATTTGTTCAAAGATTCTATTTGTCTTCATGAAATGCGAAGGCTGATAGACTTCCACTCTTCCACTTTTCCACAGTCTCAAGTAGACTTTGATATGGAGAATTATGGTACAGTGACCACTAAGTGAACCACAACATACACTTTAAAGCCATAATGTTATTTCAACTTTCTAATATGGCTAGGGAAGGAGAAAAGGATGTTTATCTGCAAAAATGATCTCCATTATCTGTAGAAGTTCACTCTAGAAGTAATGCTTCCTATTTATTTCCATGGAAAATACAACACATAGAAAGAGAAAAATAACATTATTTGATAGAGAAAATTCTCAGAACACTATTTTTCAACATAGTCACCACCATTAGCTGTGCATTTTCACTAGCAATAAACAGGAGCCTCCAAGTCACACTTGGAAAAATCTGCATGGCTGTCAGGAACATAATTTTTTTTTTTCACATGGCTCATCTTTCACATTGCTGTAACCTTTCACATCGCTGTAACCTGCTGAAACTTACCACCCAATGCCTCACTGTGCTCATATCCACTGTTTAGTCTCCAGAAATATTAAGCAAGCATCAGTGAATGTCAGTGGATGCCATTTTTTCCATATGGGGAAATTCGGTGACACACCTGTGCTTCATCTGCACTTCCACATCAGATTCCTCTTTGTCATACCACTCCTGTGCTGCCATCTGTTGCACAGCAACAAAATGTAATGGAACATTGAAAGAAAAGTTCACCCTCTTCTGCCATACCACCAACATCCTCCTCTGATGTCATGAGTCAACACAACAAAAGAGGAGATATTCCTTTCAGAGCAGCCCTCGTAATTTTTTTGACAACTCCAATCAGATAAATTTAAGTCTTTTTCCCCACTTCTCACTTAATAGAGCCATAACTCTTTTGTAGACTCTTCAATGGCTTTTGTTGCTGTAAAAATGGAGCTGGCTTTCTATTGAGCAAAATGCATATCATGGTATTCAGCTATAAGACCATCAGCAATGAAAAAACTATTACTAACCTGGAAAAACAAAACCAAAAGTTATCAAGAGATTATAAAGATAAAAATTATAGAAATGGATTCAGACTTCAAGCAGAAAGCTTCATGCTGAACTAAAGAGGGAGGCTCGTAATACATGGGAAAGAAGAAAGCCCAATTAACCTCCACATGCTACACAATAGTTGTGTGACAGAAAGATTAGTAGAGTGCATTATATTAACTTTTATATCTTTTTCATTACTGTTGTTCAACTATATCTGTGTTTTTACAATCATAGAAACCAATGTAGCTTCAAGGTAATCCTAACAACACAATTTTATATATACATATATATATATATAAACATACAAAATTCAGTAAACTCAACAGCAACAAAAAAAAAGAAAATCAAAGTAAAGCTGTGTTGTTGTTGTTGTTTTTTTCTGAGACATAATTATAGCTCTCAACTATCAGACATTAAATCTAAAAAACATAAGCCTTGAAAAAAGAAAAAAAATGCATGCATTGAAGAGAAGCAGCTGAAAAGCTATCAAACAAAAGCTCTTTTCAACCAGCAACAAAGAGAAGTGTTGGGTATAGATGAAAGTCTTTTTCAAATATCTAAGACAACGACATAAAACTTACAGGTCAAAACCAATGCCATGAAGAAATGAAGGTGATGAATTAAATACTTAAGACATCAGACAATCCAGACACCACTGGTTAGAGGGAAGGAAATAGGAGCATCTCATACAAACCTGTGGAAACTACGGATTAACTTATGCATTAGGGGTGGATGGATGGATGGATGGATGAGCAATCTCAGAAGAACCCAAAATTGTTATAGTGCACACAATGAATAGGAATCTTTAACAGGAAAAAATAATTTTAAATCTACCATGAACATATAATAACCTCACTACCACTGCTGAAATAGTAATCTTTGTAAAGAATCTCTATCCATGGAAAACATAAGCCATTAATAAATATCTTGAAATTGAGAATAATTGTTTCTTATTTTCAGATTCTTTACATATCTCTGTGTCATCGGGGAAAGAGAAAAATGATTTAGAGATAGATTCTAAGTCTGTTTTTCTTTCATTTTGGCAGATTGAATTTAATAGAAAGATTAAGCAAGTTTCTCTGCCTCTTCCTTCCATCTCATGCCAGTTGGAGTGGAAAAGTTTTTATTATTCAAGGTCAATTAAGCCATGCAAATGCATTCTAAATGATTTTACAGTAGCAATAACAACTCTCTCGTCAGCAGGATGTGCTGAATTTGTAAAATAATAATAATATTAATAATGATAACTTTAATAAAAATGCCGTAGGTGTTTTCAAATTTTATTATCTACTCAAAATAACTAAATAGTTCTATGAATATAACCATCTTGACCTAGTAGCAGCATAGGTTTTAGGTACGGATTTAGCAGAAATTTGATCCATAGCTCTAACCTTGTAGCTAAAGCAATGTATGTAAAAAAGAAAAATAAAAAAAAATTATCATACTTTTAGTTATTAATGAAATCATAGCATTTTTTTATCTTTTATATCCAGATTTTCATAAATAAATAAGTAATGAACTGACTACATTCAGCCCTGGATGAAAACTACAAAAAAAAAAAAAAAAAAAAAAAAAAAAACAAAAAAAAAACCTGAAATGAACTGAAAAGTAATGAACATTTCTTATTTTTAACCTCTTAAAACTATGTATTTTGATAAACTTTGTTTATTATATAAACAGCACTTTCACAACCCGACCTTAATGAAGATGGATTTGCCAGTGGAATTTTGTCATAATGTATCATTACATCATGGTAAATTATTCCTAGTCAAGAGGATTTTTTAAAATCCAAATGAACTGCACTTCTCATACAGCTTCGATGCTCTCTTGCCAGAACAACAAAAAAAGCATGTTGACCAAAGATCAGCTTTACAGCAAATATCTGCTGTTTGAACAGTGTGCCTCAGCATCAGGGGTCTAACTGTGGCACCATGAAGTCAAGCACCGGAGTATTAGCTCAGTCATGTTGCCTTCATATTTAACAAATACAGCAATCACAAAGTAATTACACTTCCACTGTTACATTCACAGAGTTTCACCCAGAGAGTCACAACTAACTGCTGAAAAGACAAGGAAGCCACATCAACCTCCTACTTTGCTGTAACACGATCTGATAACATGATCATATCCAGTCCCTTTCAGAACAAAAGCTTTGTAGGTTAGCCTTGAAACAACTGAAGATTATTTCAGTGAACTTGAAACTGTCAAGTTACAGCACAGAAAAATTTCCCATATGACACCTATTAACCAGATCTTTCTATCTATTCAATTCTGATGTAAAGTATGAGTAAGGGATATCACAACAAAACAAAGAGAAAGGATCACACAAAAATACACTTATCAAGTGAAACAACAGCCCAACATCATGATTAACTGCGCATACTCATGCAGTAAAAAACAGTTTGAAAATGAGCTGTGTTTGCAATCAGGTTCTTGTTTCAGGTAGGAAGAAAGCAAGTATCTGTTTCATCCTACTTGCAAATACCAGAGGCTGGCAAATGACAGCAATGCATTATAAATCACTCCTGAAAGATACAAGTATCTACAATTTAATTATTTGCCCTAGTTTATACAGGTGTCCATTTTGCTTCACCAAACAATGAATTAAATTGTAGAACTGTATCCTTCAGAGCTATTTAAGCTAGAATTGTATTCAATTCATTCTTAGTAAAAATATGACACTGAAAGCCGTTTCTTAGGAATCAGGGTTAGGATTAAGGTGTTTTTGGTCTCTTATTTTCTCTTTCTTTCTTTCTTTCTTTCTTTCTTTCTTTCTTTCTTTCTTTCTTTCTTTCTTTCTTTCTTTCTTTCTTTCTTTCTTTCTTTCTTTCTTTCTCTTTAATAGGATGAAATGTGCTCTTTTATGGAAAAAAAAAATCTATTCATTTTGTTCTATTGAGATTTTGATGGAATCTTCCACGTTGATCAAATATTTAACACAAAACACATGGAAATTACAGCTCTTCTCAGTACTCATTGTATTTAGTTCATGTCCTCTTTAATAGAAAGCAACAATATTTATGACATATTTATGTTAAAATCATAGACCCAAGAATTCATTCACATCTTTTATATAATTATGATGTTTGTGAATAATGCAGATGCCTCACTGAATGTGCACATTTAAAAAGATGTGATTGTATTCACATCTGTACAATATTTAAAGCCATATAATACATACAAATAGGGTCCTCAAGCTACCATGAAATGCCTAACACCTGGCAAATGAGATAGCAGCTTAACATAGTTTAAATACTGTATATTAATTCACTTTTCTGAATCAGTCAGGCTATGTAATTGCTAAGTCATAAACTTAAAATTATGACTGCATAAAACATTCCCCCTTAGATATATCTGACAGAACACACAGGTAATGCTTGAACATTTGTACTTGATGTCTTACATCTTAACATATGCTTCCTTCATCATCTTGATTACTCTTTTCTGTTTCTTTTTCATACCCTTTTGCTTTCTGATGCTATTTACCTGGCCAATTACCTGGCATCCCTTTGTTTGTTTGTTTGTTTTTTCTTTTTTTTTGGTTTTATTATTATTATTATTTTTTATTACTTTTCCATTCTCCATTATGTTTTCTCTCACTTTTCTTCATTTTGTTCTGACAATTTCATCTTGTACTTTCCACATTCCTTTGAGTATATCTGACAGAGAATGAGTGCTATTAGACTGTAATATCACCTGAATCTAAATTGCAGTTGCATTTAATGAATGAAGTCAAGCCTCTATGTCATTTGAGTGGCCATGTCAGATGATCTCACACTGACATAGCAAGTTTTGTGCATCTGCTCCAGACTGAATCAGGATGAATAAGAAATGCAACTTGCTCTTGGGCATATTCCACAGTTTCATCTGCACTTCTATTAAGCTCTTTCCTATACTTATGACTTTCCATATAAATATGCAAAAGAGCATTGCACAAAGATGAATAACTTGGCAGACCAGTTGAGAGGGAAGAGTGAGATCTGAAGAAAAAATATGGTCTACATGTTGATATGTGAAATCTTTATCAGGGGCTTTTGCTATCAGGCACATAAACATGGATGTTTTAAACAGTGTTTCAACACTGATTCTAATTTAGCTCTTTAAAAGTGAATGACTAAATTAATTTTACATATCAGGAGAGATATAAAATATTAATTGTGTTTTTGTATTTTTACATCATTTTATATCACACACAATACATGCAGAGTGGTGGTAATTATGCTAGATTCCAGGAAACTTACACGTAGTTTTTATGCCTTCCTTGTGAGTGCTGCAGGACAGGTACCATGGTGCTCACGCTTAAACTATTCAGTGAATCATTTTTTCTAATGGAAAAGTGTTAATGAAACCATGGCTGTTGGAAAAAAATGTCAAGTTTCCAAAAAATGAAACATTTCAGTCAAACTAAGTCAGCTTTGACATAACATCCACTGGGGAAGAAGGGAAACCATGTTAATCATTTAAGAGCTTCACTTGGGATGTCAGAACAGGTACTTGACTATCAGACATCTGATATGCCTGAAGATTTATTAATGCTTCATCTTTTTTTTTTCATCTTCATTCCTCTTCCCTGCTTATGAAATTCAACTCCTAGGTAAGCTCCCACACTCTCCTTAGGAAAAAAAAAAAAAAAAAAAAAAAAAAAAAGTGGGAAGGTACTTAGAAAGATAAAAAGTTTCACAATATATAAACTGTTTCACATATAGCCTCAAAAAAGGCAGTCAAGTGAACCTCTTAGCTACAACAGGGAGAGAGGCTATGTTGTCAATAGGAGAATTATGATATACTCATTTTTTAAATACTATCCTAAAGTATGAACACTACACTGTATAGGAATGCTTGTCTGATATATGGAAAATCTTCCAGAATTCTTTCAGAGATACATACTGATACTTTTTGGTAAGTTTTCCCAATATCTGCTCGCTGGGAAAAAATCTTTACTGGCTGCTGAAAAACTGCATAGCTTAATTAAGTATGCATAAAATTATTCTACTGTTACTTCCCGAAAAAAAAAAGAAAAAGGAAAAAAGAAACAGAAAAAAAAAGTTTCTTTTGAGCACTGAAGTACTGGGAGTATGTAGGGTACTGGACTTCTGGCAGCAATCTTTCAAAGAATTCCACCTATACTTTTCTCTTGTTTGAGCCAGACAGAACGCATATGGTATACAATTCTTCCTTTCAATATGTTTTACAATCAACCGTTGCTAGATGTGTGCCAGTTCAGGTTTTTTAGTATGTATACACACACACTAGGTAACAACTATTCTGTTGTTCTCTCTTACCATTGTTAGTAGTATATTCTAATAAAGTTGTTTTTAATAGCTTTATCCTAAAAATTCCATGTTATTCCATAATGTGGATTATCACCCATTAAAATAATGAAATCAATCACTGAAACTACAGTGGAGTTTGTGGCTGTATTTGTATATGTACATGATAGTTATAAAAGAAAGCATGCATTTATAAAAATGGGCCATTTGGGTGATTAAACAGATGTGCTCTCTGCCCTGTATCAGGACAAATTTCTGAAATGAACAGTCATCTGCTTCTGCAGATGGAGAGTGCTAAGGGAGGATTAGAGCTTTCCCTCTGCTCTTTGTAAACAACCTCAGCCACAGAGAAGCACAGAACAATCTCCAGTGATTAACTGTCATCATAGGAGCAACATACTATAAAATGAATGTAATATCTCTGAGCATATAGTAACTGGCCTGTATGATATGTGCATGTGCAGAGTATTAATCTGAATGAATTTCACACATACTAATAATGTAAAAGAAACTTTCCATTTTTGTATTTAGTAAGAAACAACAGCAGAGTTTATGGTCTTGAAGAAAATTGTTTAACTATCATTTATTTTCCCATATGTAAAAAGAGGAAAAAAACATCATACAGTTAGTCAAAAGAACACTAATACTGAGAAATAATTTAGTGCTTTAAATGATCGTTATTGAGCTAGGGAAATAAACTTTATAATCATCATATAGGAAGAAAAGTGGTACAAATAAGAAAGGATCAGCAATCCACTGTTTTACTGCCTGATCACTAGAGTACAGTGGATACCAGTCTGTATTACAGATAATAGTAAGTTTGTCGAAAACCAGAATGTAACTTTCCAAAAGTAAAAAAAAAAATCCTCTGCTTTGAAGAATGAAGACAGCACTTAAAGACCGAGAAGCCAAAATAAACAAATAAAACCAATGCTCATCACACTGCTTTTTGGGATGAATTTACAGTGCATTTTTATAATAAAAAAAGTACTGTATAACTCAGAGTAAAAGCCAGGAATTAAGGGAGACCGCATTTAATCCACAAGGAGTTTGAAATGTTCTCACTGTAGTGCTGGCTTCATTCTGCTCCCTGTGGATGCTCCACAGCCAGCTGGGTTGAAAATTGCAGTCAAAATTACAGTTGGAGACCCCTTGTTAGGGTACAGACAAATTAGTACGGACCAAACAGTTTTATGGAAGTCCTGGGGAATTTATAAACATTAGTGTATCTGAGGAAAAAATGTAGAGCAGCAACAGTAAAAAATCAAAATAATTGCTGAAGATTTTATTAACCTAACTTAACAAATTTATTGCAAGTTGATAAATTAGTAAACAATGAGGGGAGGGCACAATATGCATTTATGTCTTTACATTTAGAAATTGAGTAAGCCAGCAGACAGAATATTACAACAGAACATGTAAAAAGACACAATACTTCTTCTTGAGAAGACTTTCCTTGTTCAACATTTTTTCCCTGGACATATTCATTTCTTCAAAGGATAAAATTAACAAATAAATGGCAACTAGTGTAAATATTATTTAAATAGTCAAGCATAAATGAGGATAGCCTTGTCAAAATTCTAATAGGAAAGAATTTGATTCACTACAATAAATGCCTTTCTAGCAGTTTCAGATTTATAGCTACTAATCTTGTGTATTAAAGCAAATGTGACAGGTAGACATAATAAGCAAGACATTTAAAGTGTTGCAGTAACTTAAAATTAATTACCTGATAAAAGATTCAGAACTACATGTATGAATACACGTAACATTCTTCGTAAGTTTTAATGGTGCAGCTGCAGACTGCAAAACCATCTTCTAGGAATATACTCTTAACAAGAATTTCCATCTTATTGAATATTCTTGTTTCATAAAAAAAAAAAAAAAAAGTTATTCTATTTATGGAAGGCATTCTGGATCAAGTTCTCTCTATTTGTAGGAAAAAACAAAAGTTCCTAGAAGACTAATTAAAACAACTAGAAAAAAGTACATTTCCTCTCAAAAGAGAAGAAGAAAAACGTAACACAAATAATCCTTCACTAGAATTCTTTGACCAGTGTGAGGCTGGTAGCACTTATGAGTCCATTATGTTGCCAAAGTGGAAAGGTGCTATCTGAAACTCCAGTAATACAACAACATGCATATATGACAGATCTGAAGGCAGATGCTCGAGCCTTGCTGCTAAATACATTCTCATTGCTTCTCTACCAGCAAAAAGAGAGGTTGTAGGGGATCTCCTGGAGAAAGACTGTTATCTCATATAATCTTCACACTCCTCATATAAGACTTCATTTAGAAGACTAGTGAGAAAATACAGAAAGTAATTACTGAATTTTACTTGTGGTTTGAATCATTTTTTTAAAGACTTGTTAAGAGAAGAATTATTTAAACAGAAATGGAAATATAAAGGGATTTGTTTTGTTTTAAATGCATCATGTTTAAAAGCATCCTTTCTTCAGTAGTGTATTGGTATGCCACCTTGTTACACTGCTGAATTCCACCATAAGGTCAGATTCTAAAGTTCATACAAGAATGATTAAGTTTTCAAAAGCACTTTGTGTTATGCAACCTCTGTTTACTTTGGAATCAGTGATTAAACCAGAGTGCTTCCAACTGAAATACGAATTATGCAACTACTACATTTTCTAAAAATCCTATCGTAAGTACAAGAGCTGTAACATAATCTACAAGACCTCACTCATGCCTTTACAGAAGACTTGGGACATAGTATCTCCATGAGTATGTAGCAGTACTCTCCTCTGCTAACTGCCTCTCAGTTTCCATTCTGATCTACGCATACTGATCATTTACTTGTTTAATTCTTTCAATTTCAGGTCAACCTTGATGTAGGTCTTAGAAGCTAGCAAACAGTAAAATCAGATTTGTAAGAATATCTATTCTTCTCAGAAAAGTAAGGTCCAAGACACCTTATGTATGATCTGTCATTCACACTGCACTAAGCCTTTCCACAAATAGGTTGGATTCCCTAAGTTAGGACTAGTAATACTCTCCAGCCTATAAGAAACCAATTACTTTTACGAAGCAGAAAGAAAATAGACCTGATCATCTAATTAGCACGCAGTCGAGGACAAAGGTTAGTAAGCAATGCTTGGCTAGTCAACAGCCTTTTGATAGCCTTTGTGAATACTGACATGAAATTGCACCTATTTAAAGAGCTGTCTTGATGTTTTATTTATTGTTCACTGATGATAGTCTAGTTTCCTCTGGTAACTCCAGTCTCCACAGTGGATTTAATCAAGGGTTAAATTTGGCCTTATGTGTCCTGTGGCTCACAGTGAGAATGACCCACCTTTTCTGGCATTTGTTGTATTATACAGAGAAGTGTGACTTTCTTCTCTTTTGGGAGTCTTTTGAACTTGAATAAAGCAGCTATTCCCAAGTGATTACTTCCTTTTTCAATCGATGCAACAAAAGATTATCACATAAAAAAGAATCCCACCGTGATTTTTCTTTTGAACACAGGCAATGCTGAAAACATGCGTGCAAAAGCTGTCATCTCTTGCCCCTCTCTGATATCTGTTAGCTCCATGGGATAGTAAAAGCAAAGAAGCACATTAAAGCTTTCTACATCACTGGGGTGAAACACTTTTTTATTATTGCAAGGATAGCATTGATAACTGGAGAAAAGGAAGAACATACCCGCAGTTCACCAAATCACTGCAATAATGCAAAGTCTAGAAGGAAGTTTAGAGGAAAAAATAAAATAAAATTCCATTTATCAGTAAGTGATGGTCAGTACTTTACCTCTCATTTCTTTGCCACTCCAGATAGTAAAGCAAATGTCTTTTAGGCTTTTTCTTCTTCCTTTTCCTGCCTGAGAATCGTTGATTTTTGATTGTGATTTCTGCACATCTACACCTAGAAACAAATAGAATACCTATCAAAAATGTCATTTACTGAGTAGAGTTTTCATAACTTAAAACTGTACCTATATATCACCTATGTCTAACATGACTAGGGGAATGTACACCATCTGATAGTGTCTCCATTTCTGTGCTGGCTGTTTGTTGGAAAATTTGAGAGTACAAGTAACATTCTCCAAAAGAGATCCTCTAACTATGGTAAAGTAACTGTAAGGGAACAGAACTTACTCTGAAATTCAAAGAACTTCAGGGGCCTTTGTAAGAAAATACCTTTATGTAAGTTTAACACCTTAGTAGGCCATCAGTCTGATACCAAGATTGAATGTAGCCACCTCCTGGCTTCAGGGCCACACCATAAATGCTGCTTGTGTGTTTTAACTGTTTAACTGTAAAACTCACAATAATCCCCAAATCTATGATGGGACCACCAGGATGACTGTCTTCCATGGGATGACACTGCAGCACCAAATTTTCTCTAGCTCACTCCTACTGCTCAAACCACAGCCTGTACTTCTTTCTACTCAGTTGTTCATATCAACAGAAAACAGAGGATGATTCAGTTTGCAGTTTCATAAGCTGTGCAGTTTGGACATCTTCATAAGGAAATAGATAAGGTCAGTACATTCTCCCTCATACTAGGGACATTCTGGAGCCCAGACTTCTTGTTCTTCAGCAGGTTTTCTATTAAATATGTTACATTCCAAGAGCTGTGGAAATCTCTTCCCTTGCTTTGTTTCAGGTTGATGTCAATGCTTCTGGTCAAGATCAGCTTTGACTTGAGGATCTCAAGGCCTAATGGATTAGCTCTCTCAGCAGATTTAAAGAGGTTTAAACTTTAGGAATTACAGCTTAAGTGTCTTACATCCTACATGACCCTAAACATCTATCAGATATAACTGTAAACTTTTGGAGTATGTGCAGCAATCTAGCTTTATTTACCTACAGTACATAGACATTTCCAGACCAGAACTCCTTAAACTGCCGTGGGATGAGACAACCTGGAACACAGCCATTCCAATTTCATCTAATTCTTCACTATTTATCACAGTGGCTGTCAGAAGAAATATACTTTTATCAGAGCCTGTTTTTAAGAAGTTCACTTTTCACTGTCAGAGAATAAGAAATTAGAGTAACTGTGTGCATTTCTGTGTTTTAAAAACTGGCGATGAATAAGCATTTTTAAACTATTTCTCAAATATAATTTTATGGACAAATGAATTCATCAAAATAGTAATATATATGACTGATATGATTAATACGATTGTTTTCTACTGTTAGAGAAGGAGATATGAATTTGTTTTGTCCAGCTGAACTGCTAAAATTAAAACAGCATCTAGCAGGAATTCTCCAAATTGAAAAATTATCTGGATCTGAAAGAAAAATGCAGGTTTCTAACTCAAGATTGTAGTATCGATAGGGAAAAAAAAAAAAAAAAAAAAAAAAAATTAGTGCTAAGAAATCTATGGCTAAATTCCAAGAATTTTGGTTATTTTAATTGTTATAGCTGTAGTAAAATGAGGCAAGATTAAATTATTCTTCATATATAAAATCAAATAGTCAGAAGCATTATCAATTTTATTTTTCCCATCGGTACACAGAATAGCAAAATGCCAGCATTCTTCTAATAATTGGCTAGACACTTGCATTAGAGATGTGAGCTTTGCATTGGTAATTTTATCAGTTGCCACCATGTGTCTAAACTGCTGTAGTGAAGAAGGTGACTGAGAAGTTTATGTTTGACAGCTGTTACACCATCTGGCTTCTTTGACTTCCATGACCCTTTTCAATCTGGCTTTCAGCCTAGGTAAGGTACAAAGATTGAACTGGCTTAATTGGTCTATGATCTCTTCTTGGCAAAATACAGAGGTCGAGTTTCCACACTGATTATTCTAGATTTGTCAGCAACCTTTGTTAACATGAACCATTAAGTTTTGTTGATTCATTTGCAGATACTGGCAAGGATGGCCAAATATCAGTGTAGTGACTCTGGTCTCTCCTCCATAGGAGGTCTCAGAGGGTGATGTTGGACAATTGCTCATCTGCCCAGAGGATTCTCATGAGTAAGTTTTTCCACCACTACACTCTGTTTCCTTTCTTGTTCAGTGTTTACATGAAGCTCCTCAGGGACAGAGCAAGACATTTAGGGCTGCCATTTCATCAAAGGAAATAAATGATATTTATCTTTGCTCACTATGCTTTTTCACTGTGCTTTTTCTTCTGGTGAATACAGTCAAGTTGATCCACTTTCCAGCTTTTGGGTAGCATGGAGATCAGGGCAGGTAAATAGATTTAAATTCTACTCATGCTCCTTAATTATTTATAAGAAAGCTACTATATAGGAATTGGTAGGTTATGGCTTGAAGCAGTGACTGAGCACCATGTGAGATGGTGTGGCTAACCCATGGAGTTCAGGTGCAGCAATGCACCCTGTGACCATCTCCCTCACCCTCATTTAATGGTTAACAGCCAAGGGAGCAGCATCTTTGTTTGGAAGATGTACCCTTCTTGAGGCTTCATGGGCCTTTGGAAAGGGTGAGCCACATTTCCCGTATTGTATTCTAAACTAAATCTCAATGAATACTTTTACTAATGTGTTCTTATCCTAGTAGATGGCACTGTCATCATCTTCTGTTATGCACTGCATAGCTATAAATGAGTGTGAAAAAGCGAGGCAGGCTTGAAATCTGGAAAATCATAGCTGTAGGTTTACCATTCAAAAGAATTCTTTGGCTCAGCTATACAGAAGTGTAGATCAGAAAACTACAAGAGAACTGCTAATTATACTGCTAAAAATGAGTAGATATTAAAACAATTTGTTAGTTTACAAGGAATATTTCAGTTTGTAAATACGAATTATTCTATTATTTGTCTTCTCATAAAACTCTAAAGTACTCGTACTATATTAGAGTCAGAGAAGTAGTATAGATTAGCATTTTTTTCAGGTTGATTGAGTACGCACTTGATTTGCAAACTAGGAAGTACTGTCACTCATTGTCATGGTTTTACAATTTCTGGTTATTGGTATTCCACATCACAGCATCATGTAGTGCACTGGGAGTTAAAGAGTTATTGCTCCAGGTCTGGGTACATGTCCTGGAAGAGATGAACTACTACATTCTCCAGAAGACTTTTCGCTGTTCTATTATCATTTCTGCTCAGGGGGAACACATATAAGGCCTTGATAGGTCACCTGACATTCTCTTTTCCCTTTTTCGGCTTTCCTCCCTGCTGCTCGACCCGACTGCGCATCTCACCTCAGTGTTATGGTGAGGCCTTTCCACCTTTCAGACACCCTCTCTCATTATATTTGATTTATTAGCTTTAATTCTAATTATGTTGTATTATAGTGTGTTATCTTGCATTCTGATAACTTCTTTAGTAAAGTAGTCTGTTTCTCCTCAGATCGTTGCCACTGTTTTTAATTATTTAGGGTCTCCTGTTTCTCTTTTTTGGAGGTGCATATTTGCAAAAACCCTCCGTCCCACTAGTCATGGAACCCGGCTGAACCAGCCCGTAAAACATTGACATTCTTAGTGGAGAATATGGGCAGAAACTGCCTTAGCTTTTAGAATGAATCCCTCTCTCTGCTCTTGGAGAGCTTCATTAGCTTCATTAGGAGAGTTTTATCTCTTTTGTATGTGCACACTGAAAACTTGACCTTGAAAATCCAGGCGGACTGCCAATATTCTGGTATATTTGTAAACTTTGAGCCCTGCTATCTTGCTTCTGTAAGGGGAAAAAAAATGATTCCTTTTTCTCTTTTAGAATTCTTTCCAGAGGGAGCTGCTAATTCTACAGAACTTGTGATTTTTAAGCAGGTTTCCAGTCTCTCCTTTGAATCCTTTATACATTTTTTCAATGCTCATCTGTTCACATTGTTAATCTCCCTGAATGTACTGTTCATTATTTTACTTATTTCACTCAGTATCTGTATTTATAATATTCTGAGGAAGCCCTCCTCAAAACCAGAGAATACTGAGTGACAGGTAGTGTGGGGTGCCCTACCAGGGCCTTATATCTGTTCCCCCCTGAGCAAAAATGATAACAGAACAGCGAACAGTCTTCTGGGGAATGTAGTAGTTCCTATCTTCCAGGACAGGTACCCAGACCTGGAGCATTAACTCTTTAACTCCCAGTGCACTACATGATGTTTTGATGTGAAATACTGACAACCAAAAATTATAAAACCATGACACTCATTGCAAATACAAATGGACATATATCCATCTTAAAGAAAAACATACAGCTACACATTTACCGCATACTGTACACAGCAACAGATGTTTCTGTTACCTGAATAAAATTAGCAGACTTGAAAATAAAGTAAATGTGAGAAAAAGCATGTTCCAAGGAAAAGCTAGGTGGAAAGAAGGTACTGAACTATTATGGATGACTCTAATATGTTGAATGATTTGTTTACTTGTCCTTTCACTGGTTAAGTATTACTTGTCAATGAATCAATTACCAAAGTATGCTCAATTTTTTTTGAATTAGAGACTCAGTCAAGTATTTTCCAACTTTAAAAATCATTACTGCCTGACTGCCCTACGCTTCTCAATATCATACTTAGTCTCCTACATATGAATACTGGCAATTATATTATAGGTTATATTCATACAGAAAATACTTACAAGTGTGCAACTTCAAAGCATTTTCATTTTAATTGATGAAACAATAGCAAAAGGTTCAACTTTAAAAGCAGATTTATTAGCAATAGCATTCTTTCTATCAGGAGCTAATGTTTGAAAGTGGCTATTAAGTTAAGTGATTACAGTAAACATCAAGTCATGTCACTCAGGAGATCAATCAGAACCTCAGACCTGCTGTCACCCCAAAATGAGGGCTTACCAACCAACATGTCAGGTTTCCAAAGACAGACAGTAATGTTTCTCTTAATTCTATTTGTATTCTGACAAAGGTTAGAAATACATAGAAATGTATTATTCCCATATTGAACATTATTCAGGCTGACAAAAAGTGTTTTGTGACATATTACCTTCATAAAACATTGCCTGCTTAGTTGTTAACGTGCTTGGATGTGTGACAGCTGCATCTATCAGTGTTCAATGGATATTAATGCTTATGCTGCTAATGTGTAAAGAAGAGTACCGATGTCTGTTTTAAAAAAGTAATGAATTAAATATTCAAGATCAAGACAATCTATCCTGGAAATATTTAAAGAGGTTTCTAAGTATCTTAAAGTTCTGCTGTATCCTGGGATGCACATTTTTTTCATCACATGTGATATCTGGCACATAGTTTAAAGTTATTATTTTAGATAAATTCCATCACACCTAAATATAATCCAGATTCCTCTGAAATGTTTCATTAGATTATTTAAATGTGAACTGCTGTAAACAGATGACAACTCAACAGTCACCGAAAAAATATTCTCCAGATTTCCTGACAAGGTTTCTTTTAAGACTAGTCAGGCATTAAACAAGCCACTCTTCTGAGTAAGGTATAAAACTCTGCAGTTCAGAAGATGGGACTTAAAAGTTGTAACTTCAGCAGTAGAAGAAAAAAGAATCTTGGACAGTGGTAACAAATACATACAATCCCCATGGAAATGTAATAAAAGTTAACTTAGATATGGAACACTTAAACAGGTAATTGGCAAAATACTTTGTATTTTATCACTATCTTCCAGTGCCTATGTAAATTTTAATCCATGATACCTCTGTAATAATATATTTTTTAATACATAACTCACCAAAATATTGGGGAGGTTGACAGAGCCTTATTAACTAATTAAATAGCTCATGCTTATGGCACATGCAGGAGATATTTAAACCAACAATTTGGTCTGGTTTTGACCTGGATAAACTTATTTTTCTTCATAGTGAAATTAAATATTTCAGTTAGAAGGGACAATACAAAGATCATCAAGCTGATGTGGTACTGTGTTTTGAATTTAGGATAAAAATAATGTTAATAACACACCAGTGTTTTCAGTTGTTGCTGAGAAGTGTTTACATTGACTCAAAGACTTTTCTGCTTCTTGTGCTGTACTGACAGCTCCTCAAGCACAGACAGTCTATGACCAGAAAACACAAGTATTTACCCACTACAAATCTTTGTACAGTCTGTTTATGGGACACACATTTCCACATGGCTCCAGGTCCTATTTCTGATAGAGTTTTAGCTGTGGACTTGCAAAACATCGCCTGAACTTATGCTACTTCTCTTGGTTTTCTACTTCCACTTTTAAAATTGGGGAGCAAGACTGATGCTTGCTATAGTTTTAAAACCAGTTTCCAGAAACTTTCTTGGAATTGTACTCTGTACTTATTTTCCTCAATAAGTCACAGTTTATTAGCCAATTTTAGTCCAGTTTGAGAGAATGGTGGAGGTATCAAAAAGATGAAGTTTCTGCAAGTTCTGTTGAAAAAAATATTGGTAGTAATCTGAAAAATGGAAACAGAAAACATGCCCATGTTAAATGTTTCCAACACGAGAGGGCAAACATGGCATCCATACTTATCTGTGTCTTCTGACTGAAATGGTGACTGACCAACGTGAATGTGTGTACTTGTTAACCAGACAGCAGATATGCTCTTTTAATTAAGGGACACAAAGACATGCTGGGACTCCTGGCTGAAAAGGGATAGTTACTCTGCTGGAAGCATTCCAGAACAATAAACTTCAAAGGGAATAAAGCAAGAGCTGGAGTTACTGCAGTGGAAGTACAGGGATCAAAGCAACATATGCTTTCAGAGACAGCTGATGAAAAGTGTTCTCTGATGCTTGATGCAATTTCTCAAGATGCCTGTAATCCTAACTTACTAATACTAAATGGTAGCTTCAGCAAACTTTAGAATTTTAAGGCTCCAGGTAAGTAATTTCAGATAGAGAGGATAATTCTTGCACCAGCAGCATGCCAAGGCTACTAGAGCTTACAACATAAAGATTATTTCAAGTATCTGCTGGACTACCAACGTGTGACGTAAGTTTTCTCATCTATTCTAGGATAATTGCACAGTGAAAGCAGAGATGGATTCTCTGCTAATCTCAGGACTCCAGCAGAAAACTCAGATTCTCTATGCATTGAAATTTAAATATGGATCACATATAAACAACTGCAAACTCAGAGAGAAGGTCCAAAAAAGTAGTCTGAACAACTTTCTCACTTTTTACTAGCACGTAATCTAATTGAAGTATTTCCCTTACCTGAGAAAATCAAATGAAATTTAATAAAAAAAAAAAAAACAATAACTTTGTTTTACTTTACAGTAAAGGAAAGTAGAAGGAAGTGACTTATTGCATAAATAAATAAATAAATAATAAAACCTAGAGAAAAAATATATATTTGTATTAGAACAGAAATGTATGGAGGTAATATTTTATCTTGATCTCTATGGTTGAACATTATTTTCATTTATAAGTCTCACATTTTGCTTCAGTTAACAAAAATCAGGGAAGTTCTTGTCAAATTTTTTTGTAATACTTTATCTGATCTGTAACCATTGCAAGTTAAGGGGAAAAATAAAACAACAGTAAAAGCTCCCCTTGTTATGTTCTGTTTAATATTTTCAGCTATTTATCTGGTAGGAACTACTATAGGAATACAATTTTCTATCACTGTGCATTTAACTTCAATATAGATACTATTTCCCATTTTTGCTTATAAGAATGCTATACTGTAGTTACAGTAGTTTGTAACTTTTTCTCTCTAATAGGCCCATTAAAGCCAATGTAATGTCAAGAAATAAATTAGAGTACTCTAACATAATGTTTTTGGCAGAATAGTTTGGTTTGTTTCTTCTTATTTTTGGAAGCTTTTAAACTGTCAAGTTAAAAGTTTCCTTGTTATCAACATTAGTGTGACTTGTTCAAAATTTTAATCTTCCTTCCTCTGCTTGTGTAGATGTGCAATATTACCTTCATTCATCTAGAGCCCTACGGATGCAATGATCATTTTAAAGTGCTAAGTATTCAAAAATATTCAACGAGTCCAGAGCTAGCTGTACATTCATCAGTTTATCCTGATTTAGATGTGCAGTTAATTTACTCTCATAAACTTGTTTTACTCCAGACCTACTTGTTTCCTATTCTTATTTTTATTGTCTTAATAGTTAATAGTGATTGCATTGAGTGCACATTTACCAGTAATTTAAATGTGAATGCAAAGGTGTTAAACATTTCTGGCTCGTTTATTTCACCCAATACTTTTTCATTCAGTTAGTTAGGCAATAGAGACATACTTTCCATTGTCTTTCCCTATTTTCAAATGTAATTTCAGAATATTTCTAGAGTCCTCATAATTCCTTAACTTGTTCACATGTGCTTATGTCATTGTTTTACATCTATTCCTAGAAATATCTCCTTTCATGTCCTTGTCTAATTATATTTCAATTTTCAGGTCAATGAAAGGCTCTGGTAAATGCATAATTAGCATCTTGATCTCCATCTCAATATCAGAACAGAACATTACTGTGCCTTCAGTATGTTTCCTTTCCAAAATTGCCATCCAGCAAACCTGCTTTCCTGAACTCTCAACAAGATAGTTTCCTCATGAAATTCTTAATGTACCAACTTTGTATCTTCACAGATCTGGTTTTTTTTTTTAATTATTATTTTAACTGCCAAAGTTCTACCTTATTCAATTTTTTTCTCTGAATATAGTGTTTCACAGTCATTTTCTTCTTAACTGCTGATCTCCTTCGTTGCAACTAACTCCCCAAAAACTAGAATAGCTTCCTCTTATGTCTTATTCACAGAACTAGAACTGCTCATGCTCTTTATGAACATGTTGCTAAACTCCGTGATATTTCTTGTGCATTAGAGTTTCTTCTACTGCAAAGATCATCCAAACAAAAAATTATATCCACAACCAAGCTGCACCATTGGGCAAATTGCAAAATTTGGTACAGACCTTCAATAACAGCTTTTAGCTGTGAAGTCTCTTAAAAAAAAAAAAAAATAGAGGCTTTTATAATAAAAAATCAAGATGCAAAATGCAAAATGAAAATAAAGAACAAAGTGCTTACAGTAATAAAGATGATTATTTTTCATAGCGTTATGTGAGAAAGAGAGGGGGGGAGGAAAGGCAAAACTGAAGTATGAACCTAAGATAGCATTTTTATTTTATTTATTTATTTAATTAATTAATTACAGTCTGCCCTTAAGCATTTCTCTAGCAATGGGGGAACTATAACAGCGCCTGGGTGAAGTGAAAAATAAAAGGTGATAAGTAATTAAGCACCAGCTTTGTCTTCAGCATGTGTGATCTGCTTGATGTATTCAGAGAGACTAACATGTTACCTCCTATGGCATATGCAAATTCACTACAGCTTCCAATAGTGTTGCCAGTGGAGCACTCGTGTACCTCCATATACAGAATGTGAAGCAAGAATAATTATAAAGCACATCTGGGACATAGCTGTGAAGTCAAATGACTGTACCAGACACAGTCTAAGAAACTATGAATAACCCTTTCTTTTTTTGCTTATAATCCCATTCAGGCAGTTCAAGCAAGCTTCTCTCTTTCATTTTTTTTCCTCACTGTCAAGGGAGGAAAAAAAAAACAACAGCCATGGCTTTCAACAAAAGCAGAACATTGCTACTCAAATTATGAATTAAGAGTTTACTATTTTTCTGACCTCATTCTCAAGCTTTCTTCTTGTAATCTACTCCTGAGATAACATTTTGGGACTGACTGTAATTTACACCCAGGCAAAGTGTAAATAATAAAACGAGAGCACTGCTTCACACAAGGAGATAATTATGATCTAACACTGTTTTGTATCCATTGTGAAAAGGTGTACATAAGATATGAGTTTATAAGAAATCTAGTAACTCTTTTTTCATATGAGTTCTTATTCATATTAATAAGAGATTAAGCAGGCTGCATATCATCTTGTTAAAACAAGTCCTCTTTAATATCAAGATCTACTGTAAAAAATGTCAAGGAAGATTTCTTAAGAGTATCATCACCTTTATCTATAGGACATTAGGAAGAAGTTTTTCATACAGAGGGTGGTGACACACTGGAACAGGTTGCCCAAGGAGGTTGTGGATGCCCCATCCCCGGAGGCATTCAAGGGCAGGCTGGATGTGGCTCTGGGCAGCCTGGTCTGGTGGCTGGTGACCCTGCACATAGCAGGGGGGTTGAAACTCGATGATCATTGTGGTCCTTTTCAACCCAGGCCATTCTATGATTCTATGATATGATTCTATGATTTTTCTCTATTTCACTAATTAAGTTTTAAGATCTATAATTGTAACACCTCTTAGTGAAACCTTGAAGTTCTTACTTCATTATTAGTTTTTTTTTTTTTAGCCTAGTGACTCATCCATACAATGCAACAACAAAAATTATCCTGCTTATTTTTTCACTTCATTGTGGCAAAGTTGCACACATTTATTGCTTTGAACATTGACAGCTAAAATTTATTAGCTTTCCTTACCCTATTGCAGATTCCTCTTTATTTAAAGAATTTTGAATGTATAGCCAGATAGTTTTCTGTTTAAGGAAAGGGATTTAAAAGCTGCTGCCTTGTGTTGCATGTCCATCTCCCCCCTTCTTCACCAGGGACACCAGGAATGACAGCTCTCACCTCTTCCCCATGCAACTCTTAGCTAACTCACACTAGCTAACAAATTAAACAGGTTCTTGTGTCAGCACATTACAATTTGGAAGCAATACTATTCTGGTGTAGATAAGGTCTTTGAGATTAACTGCCTGTAAAACAGTGTGCTATATAGAATTATGCCTAAATAGGACATTCTGTCTACAGTATATTTTTTTTTTGCATTACCAGCTAACTGATACATTTTTTTGGAAAAGATATATTGGCACAGCTTATCTTATTTGCAGATAGCTCAACTACCACCCCAAGTTATTGTATTTTCTAAGACTGCAATGTATCTGAGGGAGTTTCAGACTGCCAAGGTCTATGAGCCCTGCTTCCAACACAGGCAGTCCTGAGACTGTTGAAGGACTATAAGCTACAGAGGAAATCCTGACTTCAGCAATTACATTAGATACCTTCAGTTAAAATTATGACTACTCCTTTCAGTGTATATCACTCACTACTCTAACCAGAGTGCTGTTTAACAACTAAAACTAAGAGAAAATAATCACTGTGGTTAAAACAAATGGTTTTCACAAAGCCTAACGTAGCTCAACTGTTTCATCAAGTCCCACCAGCAGACCAGTCAAGTAAGAATATTAATTCTGGAGTTGAGTGAATGTGACAATAACCAAGGAAAAAAAGAACAATGTAAAATCACAAATAGTGTTTTGCTTTATGGGAGTGGGAGGTGGTAACGATAAAATCAGAGCATATTTTTGGTGGTGAAGTCCTTATGGATGCCACTTGGTTCTGTCCTCTGCTCAAAGCATGACTGCCTCACATCTAGATGAGATGGTGATGCCCACTACATGCCTGTAATTACAGCACTACAGAGCTGTAATTTTCCTCCAAGCTTCAAAAGAAAATCTAGCGTCATTGCATAATCCCAGACGAACATGACTACCAATTACTTTTTTATTCGGAAAACTGATTAAGGAAATGTTCTATTAAATTGTCTACGTATGGATACAGCATTCACCTCTAACCCGTTTTGCCCTATTTGATGTGTGGTGGCAGTTTTAGTTAGCATATTTGAATAATATTTATCAAATCATTTCAAGTACTGTCCAGAGATTTTTAATTATGTCTTTAATTAGGACTAGGCATACACTGTGATCTATAATATGACTGCCCAAGCAATTTTTTATTATGATATATCTTGAGTGATTGCTGTTTTTTGAGACTGCTAACTTCAAAAACAATTACAGAAAACCGTTTAGGGTTTCTGCAAACATTCTTCCTACTAAGCAATTCATTAAGCTAGCTATGGAAAGCAAAAAGAAAGTATTAGCATGGACAAGGGCAATTTAACATATTATTTCATTCAGTAGAAACACATTTTTTGAGGCATTTACTTGACTGTAATTATTCTGATCTTGTAATAAGAAAGCATGTGTAGGAAATTTTTTCAATCAAATGATCAGGAGAGATAATCCAAAGTGCTCTACAATCTGGGTTGCAATTAATTCTCTTAAGCTTTACCTCTATTATTCTTAAGAACACTGAAATTCTGTGAATTATACCTCCTCCTGCTTTAGGTACTATTTTGTATATTACCATCAGAGCGTAATAAAGCATTGGTTCAATTTTGTGTAATACTGAGAATGAGATTAAACACAGCTAATGCTTTCTTGGTATTTATTTAAATGTATTGAAAAAGATTCTACTTTTCATTTCAGTAGCCAGTACACCTACAAAAATCTGTTGTAATTATTAAGTCATGAAATAATAAATGGCATAATACAACAGACTAGCATTTGGAACATACTTCTAAAAAACACATGCAGAAAACTTCCAAATATGCGTAGAGCAAAATTTCACCCCAATATTTATGAATTATAAAACAAGATCTGGTATACGATTTTGATAAACACATCAAGTACTCTTCAGTATGTCATGGCAGCATTTTACAACTAGCTTTCCTAAGGTAAAACATTAAAGAATGCACATGTGACTGTGTACATTATTGTGTAGTTATAAATACATTTAATCAAGTTGACCAATTTTATGACACTTACCATCACGAGATGCACATGATGCACATGTAAATGGATAATATGCAAATTTGTTTCTTTTAGAAGGTTAAATTATATTTCCAGATACTGCACATATAGCTGAACTTTAAACTCCTTTTCAAACATGAAATTTCATTTGGAAGAGGTAGAGCACTCTGCTTTAAACTGTGACTTTAAATAGCTGATCATTCAAGTGCCAGCCGTTTGTCTACAAATGCAAAAACGGATTTTGGATGATCTCCAGAATCTCCAGAAATTATTTGTCAATGTAAAATGGATCATAAATTTTTTACAATGAGGAGCCCAGTCTGTCAATTTCATTATTTCTCTTCTTGATCTGTACAGAAGATATACATTATACTTTTGAAATGTAAAGGTCAGCTTTACGAGGTGCCAATTAAGTGGATAACTCACAGTACTGCACCTTCCCATTTATTCTGCTATTTCTGCTGGCAATGTTAAAAATGAGTAACACTTACTGCTGTCTGGTATTGAGTTTCTGATTCACTCTGACGGGATACCATTAGCAATTATTCAGACTTTTTCCAGCTACTAAATTTAGTTACATTATGTTTTAAGGTTATACTGAATAATACTGAACAATTTTGTTGGAGTATTGCACACAACTCTATTTCTCCTGAAGTGAATGAAAGTCAACAGATTGCAGGAAGCCTCAACAAAGCATAAAGCTACTGTTCTGGAGCAAGAATTTTTCAACAGGAAAAATCAGTTTAAAAATAATAACAGCTGGCTGTGGCTTTTGTGCAACTAAAAGAAATTACACTAACAAAGAAGTATCTAGAAAGAAACTTTTGTTTTGTTGTTTTTGAGGGTTTGTTGTGGGATTGTTTTTGTGTTTGTTTCCAAGTGCTCTTGAACAGCATATCCAATTGAAAACATTTTCCAATCAGAAAAAAGTTTTGGTCATGTAATTAATGTTGAAAAGCACGCTAGCAGATGCCGTACAGTCACATCATATGCGCCGCAAGTGCAAATTAAATTTAACACAGTATTCTGTTTTGCAGTAAAATAACACACTGTAAATGCATCACATAGTGAAATCATCATAAAGGAACTATTTCACACAGTAAAATTACAAAATAAAAGTCTTAATGTATATACTTTCAGAAGGTTTTACAGTTATACAAAAATAAATAAGAATAAATGGGAAGAAGGGGCAGAATAGGGAGGAATTTGAAAAAAAAAATGACAGGAGAGGTTCATTCTAACTTCTAGTGTTAGCTTGAATATTTAGAGATGTATGCTTACTGTCTCAAACTTTTTTGAAGTTCCAATCTGCCTCTACGTATTGACACATGATTTGGAAACTTGAAAATGATTACCTTTGATTGAGGATCAAAAACCATTCAGACAAACGCTTTAGGCTTAATATAAGAAGATGGCTTAAAAACTTTTCTCAATTCTAGCCTCCTACTGTTATTTCAAACACCCAAAATAATCTTCTTGACAGCTTGTAGAAAACTCTGGAGAAAAAAAAAAAAAAAAAAAAAACACAAACAAAATAACCAACAATGCCTCTCTATTACCTGAAATTGCTTTTACTTATTAAAGGTATGAAAATATCTCATCTTTACAGAAGTTATATGTTAGATATCTGTATGAAATCCTGACTTGCAGACTGTGTAAAAGGCAATTATTGGAACTAAACCTTATATTAAATAAACTCATTTCATTAAAAAAAAAAAAAAAAAGATTTTTTTTTTTTTGAATGCATTACACCAAAACAATAGCTTCTTTCCTTTTAGTTTTAAATGAGAGAAAAAAAAAAAAATGCCACCTTTACAAATGAGTTCAATAAAAGGACAGGCTTTTACCCACAGATCTTTTATTCTCAACAAAAAGTAGCTGATATTCTGCTTCTGTCAGCATATTTTTTGCAACAAACTCATGGCATATTTACTTATTTATATTTGTATGTATACATAATTAATTCCATGCTCCCAAATATATGGAGATTTTTGATGTGCCTGTTGACACCAATAATAAGAATCTAGAAATGCAAAATGAAATTATTAGCTACTAAAATTTTTATGAACCCAAAACTCTATGCCCTTACCTATTTTTCAGTTCGTTCAATTCCAATAAATCTACAAAGGCAGGTTTACAGCTAACTAATCCTTTAATCTCCCAACTTCTGTTCCTATAACCAGACACCAACATACTTCTGACATTCAATCAAGAGTATATCCATAAAATCCACACATGCAAAGTGCTTTTTCAGAATATCATTTTTTTTCCTATGGATTACAGTTCATCTTGTGTAAGCTGCACAAGACGCTAATAACGGAAGACACAACTACAAGTTTGGTGTTTTAACTAGTAATTGCATTGCACAAAGCCATAGCAAAACATTACTGCAGCAGCACTGGTTCCTCAGAATTCTTGTAATCAAATGCAAACTCATTCTGTATTCACTATATAAAGTTGGAAAGGTAAGCATGTGGCTTCCAGAAATGTAACTGAAGAAATGACAATGCTGCAAAATTCTACAAGATTTCCACTGATTGTCATCAGTTTTCCACTGCTGGAAGCATGTTCATGAGGCTGCTGGGGTATTTAATCAGTAGGGAAAAACGGGTCTGACTTTCTTTAAAAGCAGTGTTCCCAGAGTATCTTGGGAAGCAAATGGATACCAGGTAAAACTGAAGGGAGAAGAGAGCAGGAAAAAAAGTTAAATAAACTGAAATGCATATCAAAAAACATGGCTTAGAAATTTTGACACGAGGGAGAGTATTACTTGCTCTGCTTCTAGGAAGATGAAGCCAGCAGCAAAGCAAGAGAAACCATTACGGAGGAATCAGGTTTCTTAGAGAAGACTGAGGCCTATGCAATAAAATGAGAGCCTTCCCCCATGCAGACTGCATCATCTAAATATGCTGACCGTTCAGGGTTAAAAAAGATTGTGAAAAAGGAATTTACCACATCGTAACAAGACAAGTTTGCCTAGGCTTTTAACTCAACAAAACAAGATTTTGCCTGAATTCATATGGAAGTACAATAAAACTGTGTCTTTCCTAGCTAGCTTTAAAAAAGTAATGTGAATGTTTTCCTTAACTGATAAAAATGTATTTTATTACATGGCAAAAAAATGTCTGCTTAAAGACTATTTTACAAAGTGGTTTAATTTCTAGCTTACCTTCAAATCAGGATAATTTCCTGTGTATACAAGTATGAAATTACTGTGAAGTAGTGGTGGGTGGAACGCTGCCTGGAGCCCTCTCCTCAGCCACATCTCCAGCAGTCTATGTCATAAGAACAATTATTTTATTGATACTGATCAGATTAGAAATAGACTAAGAATTCTCTCGAGATATTAATTTGACCTTTAGAGCCTTGTCCAGAAAACAGGTATCAGAGATTTTACACATTTCATCATTTCTCTCATCTTTTAATCCACGCTTGCACACCCACTACAGAAAATGGGATAAGGATGCTTAGATAGGTTAAAAAAAAAAAGTTTACTTGCTTTTATGTGGATTACTGACAAAAGAAATGAGTTTTGTGATTATCATCATAGCTGGTAATGTTCCTTGTGTTCTACTCAGAATCTCTGTGATCCAGCCTTGGACAACTGGATGATCTGGGGATTTCCATAATCTTGTCATGAAAATCTATGCATAAAAGATTAGAAGGTGGTTCAGCTTTGTTCAGTGAAAGCAATAGTTCACTACACCCAGCCCAGCCTCACTCTAGAGAGCAAAGATCACAGTACAGTAAGACAGCTTTATCTCTTTCACCAGATTGACATTAAGATGGCTATCTTCATAATGCTGTGGAATAATTGTGGAATTAAAGATTAACTTTCTCTTTCCCTTTACAGTATCTTACTTTTCTAACTAATCAGGATGGCACCAGTAGATCCAATTTTACATTTTATATGTGCTATTAGAAATAAGAAAGACAATTCCAAGCTCTTAAATATTAAAGTAGGCTCCCTTTGTTCAGCTTTCTCATCATATTTCCTGAAAGTTACATCTCATCTTTGTTCAGTAAATGTATCTAAAAAATGTTTTGCTAAACATTTCTCTCTCTACCAGAACAGGCTTTACTCTGAGGGTAGAAGTAGGAAATCACTTCGGATAAGCTGTTTCTCTTCCATGTTCACATATACTTAAAAATAAATAAATAAATAGATAGATAAATAAATCACCTTAGTTAGACAGTTGCTCCTCCTCTCCCTAGTGCCACCACTCTTTATCAGAAGTTTTCTATTACTTATGCATTTTGACACCATGAACTAGTGCCTAAAAGATTCCTCATTTAGCCGTTGTCAAACTAGATTCTGAATGGATTGCTAAATATAGAATAAATATTAAAACTTCTTCACTTACCTTCAAAATTATTTGTAAAACCTTAATTCTTATATCTTCCTTTTTTCAATGGATAAATATAAGCATTGAATAATGACAGCATAAGTACTGAATTTGGTACAAGTATGCTACATGTACAGAGATTTACTCTTTGCATTCTTTTGTCTTTGAGCATAGAAATAAGCAAAAGTAATTCTGCTTAGGACCAAAGGCAATCATTTCACCTATGTATGCACATGGTAGAGGGACATGTTGCTTACATATTCTGACCTGCAAGGTTTGTGTTCTCCTTGTGCTGTCTCCACACTGGTTTCTGGTGTGCAAAGTCTTCCACTGTTCTTTTAGTATCAGGGGAGGGGGCTATAAGAAGGAAGGGGGCAGACTCTTTAGTAGGGTCTGTTGTGATAGCAGAAGGGGAAATGGTTTGAAATCGAATGGGTGGAGATTTAGATTGGATATAAAGAACAACTTCTTTTGCAATAAGAATGGTAAGGCACTGGAATAGGTTGCCCAGACTTGTGGTGGAATCCCCATCCTAGGAGACATTTAAGATCAGACTGGACTAGGCTCTGAGCAACCTGATCTAACTGTAGATGTCCCTATTCATTGCAGGGGAGTTAGACTAGATGACCCTTCCAACTCAAATGATTCTATGATTCTACAGAATCTATCCATAGATTCTATGATTCTGTAGCTTCATTAAACTCTCAAAACACTCTGAAAGATATAAATTAAATTAAACAGTAAGAATGTTTTCAAATCATTTGTTTTTGGTGGATGACATTCTAGCATATGCAAAGAACTGGTTGACATAAACTCTAAGTCATTGATTAGTGCTTTGAGAGCATACAGAATGTGTACAAATTATCAAATGACAGGATAAGGTCTGTGATGAGAAGGGTAACTTACTACCTTTTAGGTAATAGTTCAGAATTTAAACTGTTCCTGCAGACTGTCTCTTGTTAAAACTTTTCTATTTTGTATGATATAATAACATTAGGAAAAAGAGCAAGCATAATGCACCATCTTTGCACAAAGACAGTGAGTGGTAAAACAGGATATGAAGGCATAGGGGAAGTTGCTGCTAGTCAGAAGAATGTCTTTCAGACACAACTAGACGTTTTGTCAAAAAAAAATCTAGTTTTTTTGTTTGGTAGTACTGCTCTTGCTCTAGCAGGTGGTTTAGGATTATAAAGTACTATCAATTTTTGCTCTTATAGTGTAACATGCATTTTTTATTTGCCCAGGATAATGCAATGCTCTTTAAAATAGCATTGGCGTGAATATAGATAAATAAAGCAGAGCTTTATATGCTTAAGCAACTTCTGGTGACATCTTGAATTTAGATTCCATGGACTCAGCCCAACCCTCAGTATAAACAGCTAAATTTTGAGATTCTAATGGAAATTGTAGTTTTACTGTTTTGGTTGATCTGTATGATCCTACAGCCTATGAAGTCCAATAGGCATGCTTCTGTCTAAAACTCAGTTATTTTCTTTTGATAGCTTACTTACTAGAGTCTCAAAGAACAAAAGCATGAACTAAGCAGTGACTTAGAGGAAATTAAAAGAAAAAAAATACACATATATATATAAAGACTGAGAGAAAAGAGGTAGCCCTGGAGGGAAAGAAATCAAAAAGAGCAGAAACATTTAATGCTGTTTTCATGGTTTCATATATACAGACACAAATAACAGTTAACTTCTACCATGCAAAAAAGCATGGTAGATGACAGAGTGCTAAATGCTAAAGCATAAGATGTACCCTCCAACATGTATTTTTTTTTATTCCATTTTTTAAATGTACTTTTTAGTTTGAGAGCTTTTAGAGAGCTGATTTTCTATCAAGGTAAAGCTGGGCCAAGTAACAGCTGGTACTTTGTCTCATTGCTTCACAGAAGCACGGAGTATTTCACCAAATACAACAGAGGCACTGAAATACTTACTGTATTTTTTTTTAATTTTTGAATATAGATTACTGCAGTATAAGTGGCTGAAGGGAAGGGGCAGATCCCGGAGCCACCAATCCCCTCCATGTTTCTGATGGCCATGCTCTGCCTACACCACAGCTGCCATAACTGCTGTGATCACAAGGGCAAGGCCTGCCTTTCACGGTGATGTTTCAGCAGCATGAAAACCACTTACCATCCCTGAAAAAAAGGTAAGGATCATTTCTAAGATAACTACATCAGGTTTAGTTCTTCTTTGGACCACAAAACTAAGGGGTGAGCCCTACTCTCTCCCATCTCTCCTTGGACCTGCCTCCCATCCTCTGCCTGGAGGGCTGCCTTAAGAAGAACACAAAAACGGATGGAAGGAATGCAAGATGGCTTGTTTCTCAGCATTGAAAAAATATGTTCTCATTTTTTTCTCCTTTTTCTTTCCTGTGGCTTGCATGGTAATATTCGTAGATTAATGGCTTAATCCATAGTGGGGATGCAAAATTTATGTGTGAGAAAAATGTCAGAAACACTACATGAATTTCTTTTCTCCAGAGATGGGAAGAGAAAGCAAAAACAAGGGGTCTGTAATATCAGCAGTGGGGTAATGGTGCAAAATTCTAGAGCTTAGATTCTGTTTTAGATAATTTTTGTTCCTGTAAGAGATGCAGCTTATGTGTATCATCTCACTTGACAGTAATGGGAATTTATTAATCATGAGCCAAATAACCCATTTCATTTTTCCTTCTCTGGTTACCAAACCCACAGCCAGACAAGACAGCAGCAAGTTTTTCTGGCCAGGTTTACTGACGATCAGTCTCTGCTGTTCCTGTAGCTTGCCTGGTTGTAATGCTCAGCAGGGAGCATGTGTTCCAACATGCTTTCTGAAATATTAATACACAAAATTGTTCTGAGGTTTCTGATAGCAGCAGATTGGTTTCTTTGTGGTTTTCTGATTAGAGGTGTATTGGTGATTCCGAGAAGCCACTGACGCCAAAATGGGTTAAACCTAATAAGGTTTTGAAAACTGATAGCATACTTTAAGAGTTCAGAGTCACAAAGCTGCAGACCTGGCTGACCCCAGCAAATTACAGTGTTTGTTAGTGTTTTGTTATAGACATCTTATAGTTGGCCAAAACCAGATATATTAAGTGAAAAATTGACTTGAGGTTCACAAAGACAGGGCTGCCTTTATGCTTTGTTTCTGACAGTTGGTTGACTTAGATGTAAAAGAGGGCATCATGGCTTCTGTTTTTATCAGGGTTCTTGGGAATGCAGCCTTCAAAAACATTAACTTCAGCTTTCAACTAAAGAAAGATAATTGCCTTAAAAACTTTATCATCATAATCTTACACAATGTGTGCCCCTTGGGAAATCTAAAAACAATTTAAGGAATGGAAGGCATGGGAAAAATTTGTTCACTTTGAGCATGGTGATTATAATCATATAAGCTTTTAGAATGAGTGCAACTGGAATATAAAGAAAGAGTGATTAAAAAAAGCACTAAAATTTATATTGTGCTTTCAGAATCAATGTTAATTAAATGAAATGGTGGCCAACTCATGGCTTTATAAATGAATCTTTTTCTTAAATATTTAATGACAATAAGTTGACTTAGGCACATTTCTAGTGATCTTTTGAGAAGGGTTTTAGTGAAATTCCGCTTTGTATCAGGACAAGTCGACAGCTTTAGGCATCCAGTAACTGAAGAAGAGAAAGGGATTTTTATCATTAATGAGTCTAAATTAATGCAAATAATGGACAGAGGTAACAGAACCATGACTCTTCTTATGATCATGTTACACTCTCAAGAAGGTATTTGAATTCCCCTGCTTCTCCTTCTCAGTAATGAAAACACCTTCCTAGATATAAGCCCACACAGGAGCATTCAGCCGTCAGCAGATTAAAAGACTGAGAAAAAAAGGAGTAAAGGTGTAAGATGTCAATGATACAGACTTCGGGTTACGTGCTAGCTGATGTTCTCAAGACACAAACTGTAAGGCCTCTGCTATTCAAAGAATATTGTATCAACTGCACCATTTATTCACTATTTGTTGAAGTTCTATTTAAAACTTTTAATATGAAGCAATAGCCTGAGTCAAGACTAGGATGAACACTCCATTTTGGTAGCTTTTCAGGCCTGAAGCCTTGCAGTCCTGACAGGACCATATGAAGAAGCTAACCCCTCACAATAGTAGAAGTGTTGCTGAGTAGAGAAGACAGCTCTCCCTCTCCACTGCCACACAGACTGAAGGGATGGTTCCAGTGTTAGAGAGAAACAGGAGCACATAGAGAAGGAGTGGGAGGATACTATCAACACTATCTTGGGTAACATGATGAGCCAGGGGCCACCAGGCACTGCATGGACTGCTAATCACTTTAAAACTTGTGCTATTGCTATACACTATAACCTCTCAATATATTTTCTCTCAATATGTCACTGCAGAGGCAATTGATTTAGATGCAAAATTCTCTTCATTAAATAACCTCCTGACCTGCCCCTTTTAGGAAATGAGACTTTAAGTACTGTGAGCAAAGTGAATAGCCTGTGATGACTACAGATAGAATTTGAGTGTAAACTGGGATTTCTGGTTGATAGTGTTTGCCTGTGCCCACCAGATTTAAGAAAATAAAAAATACTTTATGGGGTATGAATTTTCCAAAAAACAAACAAACAAAAAGCATATTTGGTGAGATTTTTTTTTTAACCTTTTACTTTTAAGTTTTAGCATTGGCCTGAATTCCTTCTATTTGTCTACTATGCCAGTGGCTACGATGTCACTGATGTCAGTGGCTGCCTGAAGGCCTAATTCCATCAATGATCAAAATATTTTTTTTCTGACAGTGCTTCCAGGGGCATCATAAACTGCCACAACTAGCCTCAATGGGGAAGCCTTCAGCTTAGTTTTAAGAGTGGTCCCAAATCCTTATCCTTGGGTAAATTTTAGGAGAGAGAAGAACTTTTCCCACTGAAGGTATAAACACTCTCATAATAATAAAAAAGAGCTGAGAAGTCACTTCTCTTTAGTTTTACTTCTCTATGTTAAAGTTATGAATAAACAGAATTTTTAAATAGTCTGTAATTTATCAGTATATGCAAGGGGTTCTTCCTCTGTGTTCTAATTCTAAAAGCTAAGATATGAGTGTTGAGAACAGTTTATTTTTAGAAAAAAAATAAAAGCATTCAGAAAGAAACAAACAAACAAAAAAGAAAGTTACAAGTGAAAACTGAGCACTAACAAGAGGAAGTTTCATAAAGATGTACAGAAAAGATAACCAATTATACAGAACACCTTGAAATCAAACCACTATTATTAAATCAGTCTAATTTTCATATAACGATAAGTTTCCCTAGCAGGTCCACTTCTGAGAATGTAAAAACAGCAGGATAGTGTTGTAATGAAATATGAGATACATGTGTTGACACAATATTCAATGACTGACTTTTCACTCTTCCAGATTGCAAACTGTGAGCTGAGAAGAAAGAATAATGAACTAATTCCCTTTGCCTTCTTGGATTCTTGACCTTGCAAAGTATTATTCTCCCACTTTTTTTAAGTGTATTTCTCTGTTCTCATTCTACTGATGAATAAAATTAAGACTGCCCCAAATATGCTGGCATCTCAGAATTTAGTACCACTTTTAGGCAATGCAATACACGCCAGTGACTATCATATGAAATATAAAACCATAAATTGAAGTAAAGCTGTGTGTTTAAAGTTGTAAAAGCTCATTTTGGGGGAAGTAAATTTAGAAGTTTGTATATAAAACGCTTATCTATTCCTGCTTAAAAATATGTACTGTCAGTGTATGACTAGATTTTTACTCCTAATTCATAACTGCTAGGGACTCTCTAAGTAGCATTGCTACAGATCTAGTACCGTGAAGTAGAATAATGGCAGCTCAATAACAAGCACTGAGAAAAAAGGAAAGGGAAGGGAAGGGAAGGGAAGGGAAAGGAAAGGAAAGGAAAGGAAAGGAAAGGAAAGGAAAGGAAAGGAAAGGAAAGGAAAGGAAAGGAAAAGGCTGTTTCACAAAGCTTTAATGGAGGATGAGAAAACAAGTTCCCTGCCGTTCCTCTTAGGGCTTAGTGTAGGATTACATCACAATTTTTTTCTTTTAATCTTCATAAAAAATCACAGCCTAGCAGGAACATCATGAGCCAATGCTACCTAGCGTTGTACCTAGCATGTACAATGTACGTGAATTAATACTTCAAGGAGAGGATAATCTAGTGATGTAATCATGCATTCCAGAATGCCTGAATGCCACCTGTGTAATCTGCACAAATTAGATGTCACCATTTTCAGATGCAACTCCTACCTTGTGCAAAAAATTTAATTTGAAAAAGACCCAAGTTCCAATTCCTTCATGTATTTTTACATGTAGTAGACAGCATGTGAATAGAGAAGTTACTATTCAAACAAGCACTAGATACCAAGACAATTCTTACTGGTTCAATAACCAGGTAAATGCTGGTAATCTTTGGCCAGAAGATCTTGAATTCTTTAAAGTATAATGGACCAAGTTCAGCAAAAATAAAGGCAGGATGTTTCCCACTCTGTTGAAGATAATTAGGATTCTCTGAACAGATGGGATAAACAGGATTAGGAGGTCTCAGGCAGAGGAATTACGTGTGCACATAGCTCTCATACTTAGAGAAGGCTTCAGCATTAAGATGCTATATAAAAAAGCACCTCCACTCAACAACAAATTACCAGAGGGATAGCTGTGGTAGCTGTGATCTGAGAACTCTTGGGAATCTGAACTCTTCAGATCTAATTGCAAGGTCCAGCAGCATTGCTGACGGTTTTCCAGGAAGCAGAATCTTGTAGCTACCTGCACACATCCACACAATGGATGAGTATGTCCCATTTAGAGTACGAGTTTGAAGCATTTTTTCTTAAATTTTGAAGGTGCTTATCTTCCATTGGAAAAAATAAAGAAAGAAAGAAAAAAAAATCAGATTTGGAACTGAACATTTTTCTAGATACCTTCCTAAGAGAACAGATATCTCCTGTTTAAGGTGGGCAGATAGTTTATTTATATTCATGGGGGAAAGAAGAGAAGGAAAATTGATTTCTTGAGTGAAGTTTAGCATTTTCTTCACAAACATTAGGATGGGAATGAATATAGTGACATTTCTTTGGTCTTCAAGAAGTGCAAAGTATTCGTTAGATGTAGAAATGATTCAAAATTATTTAGCAAAACCTTTTTTACCATTCCTTTCCTCTTCGTCTCTCTATGGCTGAACTTTACATATCGCATGACTGGCTCTTCTACTGCTATAGGAGCTCGTATCAACACAGGATCAGTTCAACCAAAGGAAAAAAGAAATGGAAATGCAGTGTTCAAAAAAAGCATAAAGACTTGCACATGCAGCAGATACTCCTTAAATGGGCTTTAAAGGAAAGTAGACTGTGAATCTTAATCTGTAAATATAAACAGCTTTAGAAGGATAAACTAAAGTGTATGCTTGTATTGCAAATGACAGTACTGATCAAAATAACAGGATCTCTTCTCTTCCCAGAAAAAGCTGCAATGAACTGATTGGAATTTCATTTTGAGGTCATCTCTGGTCTCAATTGTCTTCCCTGATACATGTATATTCAATAACCTTGTGATGTTAGTGACATAATCCAATCAGTATTTCAAATTTTCCAGTGCAGTCTCTGCTTGTCATTTGGATATATACATGCAGCCACCAACAGGAAAAAATATTTGTAAGTATACTACATATATTTACACAGTACCATGTAATCTAAAGTATTTCAGTAAGTTTCAGAAACTATACACCTTTAGCAGACTTAAAATAAATCTATACCAGAAAGGTTTGCAACAGCTTGTCAGCATACAAAACAACACAAGACAAAAGCTTACTTGCTCACATATGAGAATGCTAGTGGTGGTTTATTTAGATGAAATATTTTTTACAACTTATTTTTTTTTTACAAATGTTACTTAATTAGTCAAAAAAAAAAAAAAGTAAAAGTTTTCATGTATATGCTAATGAAACAAGTTTATTATTTCTTCCCACATGAACTCCAAATTATTTATATAGTATTCAATTAATTTTCCTTTGGAGGTTGAAAGTGACGGTGGGGTTTGTTTAGATGAGGTTCCGGAGTTCCAGAAAGTCTGGAGATAAGATTCAGTGTTCAGTCGTATAGATGCAATTCTACTGCAATAAATTAGCTTCTTCTGTATTCATACTAATGTAAGAAAAATATTAATATCATTCTTGAAATCTTACCAATCCCAGTTTTTTTTAAGCTAGTCGTTTAGTTCTCTGAGTCCTCATTCCTGTTACTTTTTTTGTTAGCTGAAAAGATGTCTGCGTTTCCAGTTCTGTGGAACTGGAAAATTTAGTACCTAAATATTAAGAGACCTAGTTAAGGATCATAGAATCGCTAAGGTTGGAAAAGACCCACAGGATCATCCAGTCCAACCATTTGCCCATCACCAATGGTTCTCGCTAAACCACGTCCCTCAACACAACATCCAAACGCTCTTTGAACACCACCAGGCTCAGTGACTCCACCACCTCTCTAGGCAGCCCATTCCAGTGCCTGACCACCCTTTCAGAGAAGTAGTATTTCCTAACGTCCAGCCTGAACCTTCCCTGGCACAGCTTGAAGCCATTCCCTCTAGTCCTATCACTAGTCACCCAAGAGAAGAGGCTGACCCCCAGCTCACTACAACCTCCCTTCAGGTAGTTATAGAGAGCAATAAGGTCTCCCCTGAGCCTTCTCTTCTCTAGACTGAACAATCCCAGCTTCTTCAGCCGCTCCTCATAAGGCCTGTGCTCCAGACCCCTCACCAGCTTTGTTGCCCTCCTCTGGACACGCTCCAGGGCCTTGATGTCTTTCTTACAGTGAGGGACCCGAAACTGAACACAGTACTCAAGGTGCGGCCTCACCAGTACTGAGTACAGGGGGATAATTACTTCCCTGTTCCTGCTGGCCACACTATTTCTGATACAAGCCAGGATGCCATTGGCCTTCTTGGCCACCTGGGTACACTGCTGGCTCATGTTCAGTCTAGCGTCAATCAACACCCCCAGGTCCATTTCCTCTACACAGTCTTCCAGCCACTCTGCCCCAAGCCTGTAGTGTTGCCTGGGGTTATTGCGGCCAAAGTGCAGGACCCAGCATTTGGTCTTGTTGAATCCCATCCCACTAGCTTCAGCCCAGCTATCCAACCTATCTAGATCCCTCTGTAGGGCCTCACTACCCTCAGGCAGATCAAAACTTCCAGCCAGCTTGGTGTCATCTGCAAACTTACTGAGAGTGCACTCAATACCTTCATCCAGGTCATCAATAAAGATATTAAACAGGACAGGCCCCAGCACCGACCCCTGGGGAACACCACTCGTGACCAGTTGCCAGCTGGATTTAACTCCGTTCACCACCACTCGCTGGGCCCGACCCTCCAGCCAGTTCCTTACCTAGCCAAGAGTGTACCTGTCCAAGCCACAGACTGCCAGCTTCTGCAGGAGAATACTGTGAGAGACAGTGTCAAAGGCTTTGCTGAAATCTAGGTAGACTACATCAACAGCCTTTCCCTCATCCACCAGGCAGGTCACTAGATCATAGAAGAAGATCAGGTTGGTCAAGCAGGACCTGCCCTTCATGAACCCATGCTGGCTTGGCCTGATCCCCTGGCTGTCCCGCACCATGCCGCATGATCTCCCTCAAGACAATCTGCTCCATAACGTTCCCCAGCACCGAGGTCAGGCTAACAGACCTATAGTTCCCTGTATCCTCCCTGCAGACCTTCTTGTAGATGGGAGTCACATTGGCAAGCCTCCAGTCTTCTGGGACCTCACCCGTCAACAAGGAGCGCTGATAGATGATGGAAAGTGGCTCAGCTACCTCCTCGGCCAGTTCCCTCATCACTCTCAGGTGAATCTCATCCGGTCCCATGGACTTGTGGCAGTCCAGTTGGAGTAGCAGGTCTCTGACTGTTTCCTCCTGAATTGTGGGGGGTTTAGTCTGCTCCCCAGCCAAGACTACCAGGTCAGAGGGTGAAGTACCCTGAGGATAACTGGTCTGACTTTTAAAGACAGACGTAAAGAAGGCATTCAGAACGTCTGCCTTTTCCTCATCCTAAGTGGTCGCATTCCCAGCTTCATCCAGTAAAGAATGGAGGTTCTCCTTGGTCCTCCTCTTACTGTTGATATACTTGTAGAAGAGTTTCTTGTTCCTTTTTACCCCAGCAGCCAGGTTGAATTCAAGCTGGGCTTTTACCCTTCTGATTTTCTCCCTGCACATCTTAACAACTTCTTTGTATTCTTTCCGGGTTGCCCATCCCTTCTTCCACAGGAGGTAGATTCCCTTTTTCTCCTGGAGCCTTAAGAATTGTTCCCTATTCATCCATGCTGGTCTTCTTCCGCGCCAGTTCATTTTGCGGCTCAGGGGGACAGCCTGCTCCTGCGCCTTTAAGACTTCCTTCTTAAAGAGCAACCAGCCATCTTGGACCCTTTTACTCTCTAAGACTGAGCCCCAGGGGACTCTCCCTACTAGTCTCCTGAACAATTCACAGTCTGCCCTCCGGAAGTCCAAGGTAGCAGTTTTGCTGTTCCCCCTCCTGACTCCACCAAGAATCGAGAACTCTACCATGTTGTGGTCACTCTGCCCAAGACAGCCCCTGACCTCTACATCTCCCACCAGACTTTCTCTGTTTGTGAACAGCAGGTCTAACGGGGCAACTCCTTTCATAGGTTCTCTTATCATCTGCATCAAGAAGTTGTCCTCCATACATTCCAGAAACCTCTTAGACTGCTTCTTCTGTGCTAAATTGTATTCCCAGATGCTATATCCTAATTCACAAAAACAGCTGGCATAATAGAAGTTGCATTATTGTATTATCAGTAAGCATTATACTACTTACAGTATTACTATAGATATTACGTGAATGTTAAATAGTGAGATTTATGAGTTAAAAGGCTGGAAATTAAAATCTGACACTGGGACATCACATTTGCATAAACATCAAATACTGAAAAAAGGTGAAAATAAGTGGAGTACTAAGGGCTAAATTCAATTACCTTTTAGGTATCGTTTTGAATTTAATTCATCACTAGAATTAAAGTCACACAACTTTTTACTACTTTAGACTCAAATCTTTGGATGTTTAACTCTGTCTTTGGCAGTTCCTTTGCTGAAGCCAAAAAATAACCTTACTGCTTTATAAAGAGCATTTTCAGCAATCTTTGTCCTAGCATTTAGGCACAATAATACACAGCTTTAAAAGCATATAATTATGCTACTTTTGCTGAATTACATAGTGAGCAATGAGTTGTTTTTATTTTTATTTTTTTAAACACAATATGAAATTGGATGCTACAAGTGAAAAAAATGAAAATATTTAGAGGCATAACAAAGTCAGTCTTCCTCTACTAACCCACAAAATGTATGGATTGAAATACTCATTTTAGAAATCAATTTTAGAACCCCAGGCTTCATCTTTCCTGCAAACCAAAGGCATCATTTTGACCATAGTTCAATGAATTACCTCTAATTCAAATTTTCAGTTTCCAGATTACCAAAATGGGTATGGTAAAATTGGAACGCAGGCTGGATCAGGACAGAAGCTGGTGAAACCACTGACAAACATGAAAATGTCTGCAGATAGATCAGCCTCAGACTCATAGTTGATGCAGATGATAGATACAAATTCTTACTTATGCTGGATATAAGGAAAATATTATTTTACTCTGGGAGAGTGATACAGTCCCCCAAAAGCTGTGGAGACCACATTGCTGAAGATAGTTTGGAGTTTCGTATCCCTGGAGTTTTTCAATTCTGAGATAGCTCGAGCTACAGCTGACCTGATCTACTGTTCCTTCCGACATCTCCATCATTCTTTGAAATCTACATTAGACTGAACATGGTTTTACTGCAGCACATCTTGGCTATGATCCTAAATCACACTTGTAGCTCTGCTTATCAAGTAGCCAATCCTTCCTAATGCCAATGACTGTAGAAGAAACTCAAGTCCCCAGGCAATTCCTCAGATGACTGCTTACAGCAGAAGACAAAGAAGAGGATAAAAAGAATTAAGTCAAGTTTTGGTAAGTAAAGATCTAAAAGGTACAGCATTCATCTGTTTATCCCTCCTTGCCAAGAGTTGTTTTGAAGTACTAAATTTAAGCAACCAGCCAGCTTATCCTCTCTTCTGGGTGATGACAGGATGACGTTCAGTAGCATTAGGAGATCTGTCCACTTTTAAAATAACTTTTTGCAAATCTGAGGAAGAAAATCAGCTCTTATTAAAGTTCAGTTTTTTTTTAAAAGGACTATTTGCAGGCAGCTGCTGATCATCAATGTTGAGTGCACAGTACAGTGAGCTCTTTGATAATTATAGTACTATGTTTTCCTTTCTGGTTGATATAACTTTAAAGCAAATTAACCTGAGTGATAAATTTGGTATTTTTAATGTATTATGTTGTCAGAGATACAGTACAGTAAGAGTCACCGGCAGGTGAGATTACGAAGTTGTGGAACTGTTGTCTGCTAATACATACAACAAAATACGATAGTTAAATCACCAACTTCAAAATGAGTCAAGAACTCTGAAGTGCGGGTCAGACTGAAAAAGATCATCCTTCATCTTCATCATCAATGTTGTCTGGCAATGAGGCACTGAACCTTCTTATAAATGATGAATTTTAAAGAAAGAAACTTTTATTATTGTTGCTGAGAAAAAGTGAATATAATGTTGCAAAATCAGTAAGATTGAACTAAGAAAATAAAAAGGAGTAGCACTGATTTGTTCACTAATTATCAGAAGGAAAAAAGATTTTCATGCCTATTTTACATTAAGATAGTAAGAGCCTGCTAAAACCTTCAGACAAAGCACACAAATCCTGGATTTGCAATTCCATGATATACATGATAAATCTCTGCACACATTATTTTGTTATCAGCTATTCAGATCTCTGCATTTTACATCTTCCAGATGCTGTCAATCCACAGAAGAACTATTTTAAAAAGTGCTTGATTGCAAGCTCTGCTGTAGATTTAACCTCAGTAGTTTAGAAAGACAAAAAGTCTGACTCTCACAGACAAAACAAAACAGGGAAATATTTTAGCCCTTTACAGAAAGCACTAAACCATTTTACTAAAATCAATACTACAGAGGATACAGTATCAAGTTTTTTGTTTTATCTCTCTTCCCTCCCCCATTCCCCTGTGAGTACTATACTGAATAGTTTACTATCTTGCTGTAGTACAATACTGTAATAGTAAGTAATATGTCAAAGCTATGTTTTGGAGCATAGTAACACTGGGATTTTATATCAGACCACAGGTTTCAGAATAATCGATGTATATTTATAGTGTCTTAATTACAGTGATGAGGTATGTTTCTGCTGCCATGAGGAAAACTGACAGGAAAAATACAGTATCAATTATATATAGCATAACCCAGTGCAGTTTTACAAAGTTTGCTATTAAGAAAAAGCATTTTACCTCACTAGAGGTAATAGATTTTTCAATAAGAGGCTTTGGAGACATACTGTGCATTACAACAGGCATAGAAACCAAACCCATGGAAGTAATCATCTCACCTGAAGCAAGCAGCAAGGCTTTAATGAACTGATATCTGGTGGAAACTCAATTGGACTTGGGCAAAACTTTCTGATATGCTGAGTCTCATGCCAGACCTGAAAAAGAAAAAGAAAAAAAAAAAAAAGAGATAACAAAGATCTAGTTTCAGACTATGATATTGATACTCCTTCTGAAATACTTTAGGGATGCTTTTGAAGTTGAAAGTGTCAGATTTGAAAAGTATCTTTGTTGGTTTCTCTTCTTAATTTGCTAACAGCAGACCACAGCCAGAGACCCAAGAAAACAAAAAGAATTTTGTTGTTCACTGAGGTGATGCTTTGAGATCCATAACTTTTCTCTTTGACAAGCTGAAATTTGGCTGCAGAGAAAGTGTACAGACTCAGATATTCATATCATTTAGCTTCCTTTATCTATTTAGAAGCGAATGGATCTGATTATGGAAAAAGAAAGGTGTGATTTTTATTCTTCTGGATGGTTATTCTGTAAAAAAGGAGTTTCAAATTTTCCTTGTCAGGAAATTCCATGTCACTCTTGGTTGTTATCCAGTTTGGATATTTTGGCTTGTATGCTATGCGGATTAGAGGCCTATAGGAAGAATCCTCCTAAGAACAGGGAAAAAAAAAAAAAAAAGAAAAAAAAAAGAAAAAAAAAGAAAAGGAAAAAAGAAAAAAGAAAAAAAGAAGAAATAACCACAAATGCTGCCCATATTTTCTATGACACGTTCACTCTATACAACACTGCACTGGTCAGTGAGCACAAGGCAGGAGAGTCAAGTATTCCTCTCCTTCTTATGCAGGCCAAAAAGAGAAATCTAAATTCAAATAACAGTGGCAAAAACACTTCCCTGCAATATGAGAGATACTGTTTTAAAGCGATCTACCTAATGGTTGGTTAGCAGGGATCTGAACAGCATTTTCCAATATCCCTAAGGAGTGATTTGCACTACATTGGCTATCCAGGAGGATTTCTCCAACATTTTTAAAATTAAGTTTTATTAATTGATTAAAAAATCAGACAAGACTACGTTGACCTTGGAGACTGACTTTCTATGTTAAATTCTTTATGGAAGTTCCCTCACAGATAATTTCAGCAGAAGACAGTAGAGTGAGCATCATTTTGAAGTATATGATTATATATTCTTTGAACAAAAGTTTGGGGAGAGATAATTTAGAGAGCAGCCAATAGGGTACTTCAGCAGAAGTCAAGTACCATTATCAAATTGCCAATTTTTAAAAAAATCAAACAATATTTTTTCTAAGAATGTTGAGATGGTTTTGCATTGTTCTTTTATTTATTTTGGCGATGTGTGTGTGTGTGTCAAAAACACACAACATAAATACATTAGAAAGCCACTGTACTATCATGCTCACAGAACCTTTCACCTCTTTCTTCTTAAAGATATGCTCTTAAACCTGAACAGAACCCAAAAAATAATATCAGAAGACTATAAATCATAGAGATTTGCATTAACATGATGCTAAGAATTTCACTGAAACATGAACACCAATAAAATGTAGTATTGAACTAAATGTGTAAAGCAAATATTTTGCCTTGATGTGCAAATGTGACTGTCAAATTAAAAAATGATTGTCAAAGTTCTAACAAAGAGGGAGGTTCAGAATGAAACTGACTCTGAAATTGTCCTCCAAACGTCTGTAATGATTTTTCTATTATTTTTGTTTCTTCTTTTCCCCTCACTGACGCTACAGCCAACCCAGAGTTTGAAAGAGAACTATGCATTTTATTCAACCTTTTCCTGTAGTTCCAGCTTAGTAACCTTCTGTTATTTCAGTAACAGCTCTCATGTTAAGGGAAGGACCCACATTCTCCCACTCATCTCATTCCATTTGTATTTATAAAACTATCTTCTGGAAATGTTCTCTGAAATGCTCTGTTCCTTATATTTTGGAGTGAGGAAAAGAAATTTTACCCAGTTTTATGAAACAGTCCACTCTTGCAGTCTGAAATATTCCTAAAGTTTGTTTGTTTGTTTGTTTTTAAAGCAAATGTATTCATGATATTAAGTGAAATTTAGTAGGATAATAAATGTTATCATCTTTACATTGTAATAATAACTTGCATTTTATCCCTTTCCTCTTTAAACAACAGATGAACAAAACAGAGAATTGTTAATAAAAATCATGTTAGATTCTTCTTTTTTCCTTCCGGTTTTCCTGCCTCAGCATCACATACATAAAACTCTGATGAAGCCCTGTTTAAAATATGTGAAAATTTCATGCCTTAATTTTTCCACTTATTGAGCAGTTAAGTATTGTAACGACAATCCTACTTGCTTTCAGATTTGCAGTAGCTTATCATCACTTCTCTGTTCAGGATCCTGAAGGTTCTTTAGAAAACAAGTATTTAGTCCAGTAGCCATATTGCTGGCCTGAGGCTTTGAAAACTCAGGTAATTATTTACTTTGCTGAAGACTTGCTGTGTGTTTGTTGTTGTTGATTTCATTATTTATATTTTTTTTTATTTGGGAAAAAAAAAAAAAGACTAGCACCTGACTGATTTGTTTGACATCTGATATTCTTAAAGCTTCAGAAATGTACTCAGAAGAATTAGATGGTAGGCATAATGCTATATACCTACGTAATGTTATACACAGATTTGAAATGTGTTCTTCAGGATTATTTTATTTTTCCACTAAGGATTTGTGTCACTTCTCTATTTAGGATGTAATATGTTCTTGAAAAGAATGCAGATGTTTGGTCAAGTAGTTATAGTGCTAGCATAAACCTCTGATATCTCTGGTAATTCCATGCTTTGCTGTAGACTTACTGCACAATCCTAGAGAAGTCATTTTGTCTGCCAGTTACAATTCCATATTTGTAAAATGAAAATAATAGTAGTATTCCTCTCTGTTAGTGGGGTGCTGTAAGGTGTGCAGTATTCACCGGAATGAAAACTACATCCGTGTCTTAAGTACATGAAGAATGATAGAATATTTTTAATTAGCAAAGACATTTTGTGCGTGCATAGAGAAAGAAGGGTAACTCTATCGTTGCTGATTTTGTCAGCCTAGAATGGTGTCAGCACACGTCCAGCTAACACTGTGGCACCTGAAAAATGAAAGGAGGAATGTGATTCATGGAAGCCCTAAAATGAGGCATGCATATTGACATTGCAAATCACATGGCAGTAAATACTGGTGTCACAAAAAGAGCAGAAAAACAAACAAACAAAAAACCAGTAACGTAGCTTCAGTATTATGGAACCTTATCACAACTCACTTTTCTCATGTTAATGCATTTTGCATGCTGCAGAAATTATACTTCTGAGAAGAGCCACTTTTCTGTGTTCTCTAAAGATTATTCTTTTACTCGGTGTTGAATCATGCATATCCCTTCCTGAAATCATTTTAATCTTCCCTCTCAAGCTCAGCTGCATTGAAATGTATATTCCGTATGAATGTTGCTTTCGTGGAACAATTACTCCATTTTGATTAGAGAAGTGCTCATGAGATCTACACAAACTAAAGTCCATTTTAAATAGAATTACTTTTGATACAGACCTGTCTCTTCCTGTGGGATAAAGGTCTCCTGAGATTTCTGACATCTTTTACCACTTATGATGTTATTTTTTGATTGCTTATTGACAGTTTATTTTTTGATTGTCAATCTAACTGAAGGACTGGGGTTAGGGGAGGATATTCCAAAGCATTTTCATCTATGTAAAGGTAGGGGAGGGCAGTAGGACTATTTCCCCTAATGACACAATTAGAAACACTGAATATCGATTTTGTTTTGGGAATAATATAGAATAAAGATAGTATATCAGTATGGAAGACCCTGTTGAATGAAAGGTCCTGCAATAAATAAGGAAAATAACGGGTTCAAGCAAGATGCAGAAAGTAGAGGGAAATCTTCTGCCAAAATTTTCCTGATGATCAAGTTCACTTTCCTGGCATTGCAGGAAAATTCCTTGTGTATGTATAGCTGACTAAATAACAAATTTGAACACAGTTTTGTTTAGTCTTTCTTCTCATATTTTTGGTAATAGGTGAGAAGCATGAGATTTATAAGATGAAATGGGAAGGAATCCTACACTTAAGAAAAAAAAAAGAGGAACAGTAGAAAAAAAAATGAAGATTTTTACTGCTTCTGTGCTTCTTTAAATTCTCTGTTGAAAAAAAAAATGGAAAGACATTCGTCTTTGCATTAGGAAGGAAGGAATAAGCAAAAAATGGGCATGTTTTTAAATGTATCTTTTAATTTTTCTCTCTGCTTTTGTTGTCAGGTAGTATCCAGAAAGCTGATAGATCCAAAAGAAACAGATAAAAGCAAAATAGATATCTGAATTAGAATTACACAAGTGAAACATAGTGTTATTTTATAAGTTCTTGCAAAGAAAATGTTCTTTGGTTTTGGGGTTTGCTGTGATCAGTGACCTTTCTCTACTGTCCAGTCATAGAGCATTTGAAAGACAGGTTTCATTTACAAGAATGTTCTCATAGAAGCAAAGAGTTGAGCATTTCTCCACACAAACAGTATCTCAAACAAAAATCAATTACAAACAAAAGTCAAAACCAATTCACAAATAATTTGCAGGCAGTCAAAACGACTAAATTAACAGAATAAACTGATCACTAGTAATAGCCTATCTCTAATTTGGAATGACACCAGCTGTCAGGAATTTACTGAGAATTCAGATTTTGGTATAGAATCTCTTTTTACTTCACATCCATTGTAGTCTGACACTAGTGGTTTGGAAGATTTAGGAACCAAAAGTAGATAAATTCTGCTTGTTGCCTAAGGCAAGATTTAGTTTGTTACTCAGCTTGTTACACTATACTTCACATTTAATGAACTTTTTAATGAAATCCACTTATTTGAATGACCTGCTTAATTTATTATTCAGTGAAAGAATAAAACTTGTTTGTATGCCTGTAAGTTAAAAAAGAATGATATTGCCATATTAGAGGAACAGGCTGCCCAGGGAAGTGGTGAAGTCAGTGACTCTGGAAATTTTCAAGAAATGTGCAGATGTGGCACTGAAGGGCATGGGTTAGTTGGCATATTGTGGTGATGGGTTGGTGGATGGACTAGATAATCTTAAAGGCCTTTTGTAACCTGAATGATTCTATATTGCTAAATCAGAGGCCAAGGTACCTCTTGGCATACAGTTAGTATTCTCTTGATTATCAATAAATGAAACCAAATTAACTAATGCACAAAACCTAATTTAAATAAAAACATCAGGTTTTTCATTGTTATGCTTTGTTTTTTAAAGGTAGCAGTGGAGACAAGAATAGGTTAATACACCGTTGTGTGAAAGAAAGAATGGAAAGACAGCACGGAGCAGTTGTGACACAGGAAGAACACAAAGGGGGGGTGAGGTTTCAGGGATATCTCTACCTCCTGTCACTAACCCAATCACTCCTCCTGGGTGAAGTGCTAAGATAAGATTAGGCAATAAAATTTTGAAGAGTATTTTTGCCTGTGAGGTTGGGAAAGGCGGCAATAAGTAACATTAAAAAAAAAAAAAAAAAAAAAAAAAAATTTGGCCAGTCGTCCTGATGGTGGCACTCTTCACTTTTAGATCCAGTCGCACCTGCCACATAACGAACAATAAATATGGTTGATTTAATGTTCAGGAACAGGTAATTTAAAGACAACCTTCCCCCATTTTTTACATGCTTGACTCAAAAAACAGCTGTATAAATGTGCTATTTTAAAAATAATGAATTTTAATAATGACAGAAGGAAATCGTGTCATTCCAATCTCAACCGTTCTGTAGTCTTCTCTTTCTCTATATTTTTCTCCTCCCACTGTGAATAGCTTAGAGGACTGTTTTTCCTACTCAGTGCTTTTATTTGATCAATTCATTCTCTTTTTTATCAGGATAAAATGCTTCTGCAATGTTCATTAATTCAGCAGCAGCCCAGGAGTGGGAGTAGGGTGCTGTTTTGGAACTGTTCCTCCTGCTGAGCCCCCTGATCAAATAGAGAGTATAATCACATTCTAGAATTTAATGGGCTCTAAGTTGTAGAGGTTCTTTCAGTTTTTGTTGATGTAGGTTCTTTTGGGTGGAACATGTTGGTAATGCTACTTTACTTCATATCTGTGCCTCAAAGAAAAAATGTTATGAACATGAAAGGATTTTACTGATTCTTGCATTTCTGCATTGCTACCTTCCCATGTTGGGTCAAAGCTACCTTTAATATATTTGGGTCTGGAAGTTAATGTCAAAACTCTGGGAACAGTTTGAAGGGCAGCCCCAAATTACTGTCAGAAGATTAGAAATTGCGTGTTTCTATGTACATGTTCCCATTTACATGTTGAAAATGACTATGTTGAAATTTGCATATATATTGGAAATTCTCCAAGAAATTAATCCTGTCCTTGGACAGCAGTTCTGTTCATCCCTCTGCAAACCCTTGTGCAAATCAGCCAAACAATTTGTCTTGTCAAGTGACAGACTGAAGAGATACACAACCAACCCAAGTACATCTAAACATGTATTTTAGCCTGACATAAAACTGGTAAGTCCTTCTCTTTTCTTGGCTTTCAACTCTCTCCCATAATGTGAAAAAAAAGGGGGGTGGGGGGATGGGGGGGTGGAAAGCAGAATAATTTTTAGCCTAATTGACAGGAGGGAACTACTGGAAAGATATTGCCTTTACTTGATAGCAGTATTCAACAGCCTCCCTCAGATTTAGAGAACAATTGTGTACAAACAAGTAAGGAAAAAAAAAACAAAAAACAAACACACAAACAAACAAACAAACAAAAAACAACACTTGGTCCAGCACAGTTAGAGTCTTAAAAGGTGCAAAAGATGGATAGGCAAAAATACAGAAAAAAAAAATGTTGAAATGCATAAGAGAATAAATGATATAAGTATCAGTTATATGTCATTAGGATTTTTTTTTCTTTTCTTTTTTTTTTTTTTTTTTGTCATTTAAAGCTAGAGAGGAAAGTGGGGAGTTTAATTAGAAAAAAAAAAAAAAAGAGAAAGAAAGAGAGAGAAATAAGAAAAGGAAGGCAATTAATGTTGCAGTCCATCACTTCCCTCAACATGCTTAACAAATAGCATTTTTTAGGCTGTAAGGCAGAGTTGATTTTTGAGGAAGTATTTGAAAAATATATCATTTCTATAAATCGCATCAAGAAAACTAAAAATAAATCACACTTTTAAAGTTATATACTACCAAAATAATACAGCCAAAGAAAAGTGACAGATAATTATCAGTTTGAACTGTATTACATCTGTGAATAATATTGCCAGTAAATTTGGTATCAGCCATCTTAAGGATTATACGGTAAAAACTGGTGAAAGGCAAAGGTGGCTGACTATTAGCAAGTGCAAGTGAAAATCATCTTACAGTGTTTTTCTAAGATGAGCCACTAGCATGGCAACAAAGAATAGCAATCAAGCAAGATGATTTGAAAACAAACAAACAAACAAACAACAGTTTGTGAGATTAAAATTTACAGAGAAGTTAATGTCACAAATACTAATGGAAAATATAAGATATTTCTATCAGGAAGCAGCCATTGAAGTGAGAGACATAAAGTCTGGTTTGAAGAAAGGAAAGCATATAGGACAAATTCAGGACAAGAGGGTTAGCTGTCAGAGCTGAGAAGGTGAAATGAAGAAAAGAGACTGAATGGTGGACTGAGTGACTATCTGCATCTTCTTTAACATCAGAGAACGTTCTTGGGAATCAGCTAAGGGACAAAAAACAAAACAAAACAAAACAAAACAAAAAACCCTGAAGCTGTTGAAGTCTGAATAGAAACATGAAAACATGAGGTTTCCACTCTGGAACAGGCTGCCCAGAGAGGTTGTGGAACGTCCTTCCCTGGAGATGTTCAAGACCTGCATGGACGCCCTGTGTGCAACCTGGTCTAGGGGGCCTGTTTTGTTGGAGGGGTCAGACTAGATGATCTCTAGAGGTCCCTTCCAGCCCCTACAATTCTGTGATTCTATAAAGCTGAAGGAAGGCTATGAAACTGTTAAGTATGTTAACTATCATGAAGTGTTGTTCTTCCCCTGTATGACTAAACACTGTGGAATAGCTGAAAAAAACAAAAAGAATTATTCAAAGTCTCTGATAAATTTGAGGATAGGACTGTTTGTTTAAGATTTTTAAAATAAAAAAATAATAATAATAATTTTTAAATAAGGATTTTAAATTTAAAAATTTAATGATTCACGTGCATATATATATATATACACACACATACATATATATACATAAATATATATACATTTCACATCCAGTTTTACAGCAGGGAATTTATTTAGGCTCTACCCTGAAGTCACAAATGTAAGCACCTGTGTGAAAAGCATTCACTAGATCATGATAGAATCGTTTGAGTTGGAAGGAACCATTAAAGGTCATATAAGTCATCTCCCCCATGAGGCACCGGGACACCTACAGCTAAATCAGGTCACTCAGAGCCCCATCTAGAGTGACCTCAAATATCTCCAGAAGTGGAGCATCCACCACCTCTCTGGGCCATCTGCTCCACTGTTTCAATACCTTTACCATAAAAAATGTTTTCCTTATATCCAATCTAAACCCTCTATTTTCGTTTGAAACTGTCCTATCACAACAGATCCTGCTAAAGAATCTGTCCTCTTCTTTCTTACAGCCTCCCTTCTCATACTGAAATGCCTCTATCAAGTCTCTCCAGAGCCTTCTCTTCTCCAAGCTGAACCACCCCAGCTCTCAGCTTGTCCTCCCAGAGGAGGTGTTCTATCCCTCACGTTGTTTCTGTGGCCCTCCTCTGGATGTGTTCCAACAAGTCCATGTCTTTTCTGTACTGAGGACTCCACACCTGGATGCAGTTCTCCAGCTTAAGCCCCAAAAGTGCAGAGTACAGGGGCAGGATCTTTACCCTTTACCTGCTGATCAACCTTCTTTTGGTGTAGCCTGGGATACAGATGGCTCTACTGGGCTGTGAGGGCACATTTCTGGCTCATGTCCTGCTTGCAATCCACCAGTACCCCCAAAGTCCTTTTCAGCAGGGCTGTACTCCCTCCTTTCATCCTCCAGTTTGACCTAAGTGCAAAGACTTGCACTCAGATTTGCTGAACCTCATGAGATTCACCTGGTCCCCTTGCTTGAGCCTGTCTAGGACTCTGAATGATGTTTCATCCTCTAAACAGTGCATGCCTTGTTCCTGGAAATAAACACTGCTTTTAAAGATACAAAATGCAGCTTCTAGTCTGACTTCTACTGATCAGTGGGTCTTATGTGGCGTCCTAATGAGAGAGAGGTAAGATTTCTTCATCCACTCTCTGGTTGAGCAGAAAGATGGAGGTAAATTCTATGCAAGTGGTTACAAGACTTGCTCTAAAGTGTCAGATATATTTCTAAAGTTTTCTTTGCAATATTTTTTATTCCTTTTCACGTGCTGAAATAATGTATGTTTATAACACTGTGTATGGTTAGTAGTTTTCCATCTAAACTTTATTTTAACAAACGAGGATTATTTTTGCTGTTCTTGATGTGTCTTAGAATAATACAATGACCTTCTTAACATAATTTCTATTCAGTGTTCTAAATAATGTTTTAAATAGATATACTGAGAGCAGCCATTTCCTCATATCCAGAAACTAATAACACTGCTGCCATCCTCTGCTTTTCATTTATGTACACTCATCTTATATTCCTGTACATCTTTCTCTGCATCTGCCTGTGTAAGTCTTTGAAGAATAAATTGGGAATGTCTGTAATCAGTACCAAGTATTATTTAATTGCCTAGAAGCAGGTAACAATGTCTGTGTGTGGCCAGTTGCAGGAATGATGTAACTGTCTAGGTGGCTGATAACATGCAAGGCAGCTGGAGATTGTTTTTGTGTTCCCCTGATGGTATCCAGATGCACTATTTGCAAAACTCCTATTGTGTTTGCATTTGTGTGTGTGTGTATGCACAGCTGGTTAGTGAAGAATGCAGGCTGTTATGTATTTAAAAACAGTAATCTAATCTCACTTCAGAAGACATTTCTTCCTCTTGCTAAAGAAGGATGCAGTTCACCAGGCTTGGCAGAGCTGTTGCCAGATACCCTAGAATGGCATAACTGAATTATGAGGAAACATAACTGAGATCTAGAGCTGAGAAGCACAATATAGCATGCAAAGTACTTGTCTCTGCCATGCTCTAGTGAATTTTCTGAGTCCCTCATTTGCCTGAGAAGTATAATTATACACATCATCCCTCTACTTATCTCAAAAGCTGAAAGATCTGTTGACAAGTAATACCATATCATAAAAAAAATAAAAATAAAATTAAAAAAAAATGATGAAGGGTATCTCACTTTTGGCTGAAATATCTTCACAAAAACTATCCAGCCTTGACCTCTGCAAAATATTACCACTAAGAGATTTCTAGTGTCTGTACATCTTACAGTACACAAAAAGGTGTGATTTTTGTGAAAGAATTGGAAGATTGATCTTTCTTCTTTTCTTTTTTTTATTAATCTGAGTTCTGAAACAGATGGAAACAGTCATTGTCAATACAATGTCGACACTCACCTTTCCAGTAGATGGTAGTACAGATGTGCTTAAAAGTGTAGAATTTGGGGCTGAAACAAACAGTATGTAGACATTTTCATGTACTGAATACAGAGGAAATTTTAGTTGCATCAGTTTTTAAAATTAAGTCATGTGAAACTGCTACAGGGGAAAAAAAAAAAAAAAAAAAAAAAAAGAACATTGAGACTGTTCTTATTCCAGCCACTGATCTTTAGCAAACAGCTACAATTTTTGTTTTGATAGAGAACTTGGTTGAAATGCAAATATTCATAACTGAAGAACAGGGATCTCTATAAACCATTAACACTTATAATGATTTGCTGTTATAAAATCTGAGTGGTGGTGCATTATAGTCCCCCTGAATGCTAAAGCCTATGGCTGTTTTAGGCTGTATTATACGCTTTTTTTTTTTTTTTTTTTTTTTTAACTGTGCTTGACTTAGCAGCATTGAAAGAAACAAGGATAAAAAAAAAAACTTTTTATGACAAGATGTACAGATTTTCCCTCACAAATTTATCATACTTGCATATGCTGAATTTATCAGCACTAACTAAATATTCACATGATAACACATACTGTTCAGTAATGTTCTAAGTATGCTAGCTAAATATAAGACACGTAAGTTGGAGATATTTGTAGAATGAAATGTAAATATTGCAAGTTTTCTACTAGTTTTTAATTGTTTTTTACAGTATTATGCTCATTATACATATATATATATGTATATATAAACAGAAGAGCAACTGAAGGAAAGAAAAAGGAATGGATTGCAGTTTATGTGATAACTGAAGCTCAGAATGTATTGAAGCTATTTTAATTATGACATAAATGTAAGAAAAAATGAAATGTCAAAAAATGTCTGCTACTTAGCACATAAATTTCTAAATATTTCCAGTTGGGGAATATTAACATACGGTCTGTTAATAACTACAAAATGTTTTCATAAATCACATCTACACATAAATTCCTTTGGAGGATTTTAGCCATGGTTATTGCTACTAGCTCATTTCAGAGCTGCATACATGTGTAATGCTATACATGCTCCGTTTAAAATAAATCTCCATAATCTTTCTGAACACTGGTATTACCAGTGACAATTCATGTTAGTCAGTAATGCAGTCACATCACCCTTGAAGCCCTACAGCATTATTATAAAACCCTAATTAAGAATATATTTATATATATAAGACTTGCAGGCCAGACACAAAGCAGCGTAAAAAACATTAATTTTCTGTTTTATCGGTCTTGTTTAATATATTATAATGATTACCACTAAGGAGAGTCTTATGCAGGATTTACACCTGAGGGAAAAACAGGTGGTTCATTTTAAATGACACACTAAAAAAATCAAGATTGGTAGCAAAGCAGAAGGGGAATAATTATGTAGAAGACTAAGGGTGTTGCTCCCATAATCTGTTTCCAGCAAAAATGGTAGAGATATGGCAACAAGAGCTTCTACCTTCTGGATTATGTCAAAAGAAAAATTCTCTTGAGGAAGATTTTAAATGGGAGTTTTCTCTGACCTATAATACAAGAAAAGGTTATGCTAATATGCTAAGGCACAGGCCTTTACTAATGGCTGAGCTGTAGACAAGGCAGTATAGCTCAAAATGAGAATCGGTTTTTTGTGCTTCTTTCTCCCTGAGTGACTGAGAAACACTCATTATCTTGTCCTAGGTTATCCTATTATGAATGTTCTTATCTTATTATAAATGTTCTCTGATATAACTGTTGCAAACAGTGATCTCAGAGAGGAAAGTATGAACTTTGCATTGAGCACAAAAAGGACAAACTACTTCTGTTTTTAAAATTAAGGACCACAATTGTCTTCAGCAGTACTCCATTCTTATGAACAATCATCTCCTTATGTAACCATATATATATTTCACTCCCAAATATGCCTTACTTCTGATCAAAGCCAAAGTTTGACCTAAATTATTCTATATGTGCTACGTGTGCTGAACTGAAAAAATACTAATCTTTTCAAAGCACCTTGAAGCCCACTGCTCTATTCAGCTGACGAACCATTTGAAGGAGTCTCAGTCACTTCAGGAAAGCCTGTCAAACTCATCACAAGGAGCCCTTATAAAGCCTAATGGATATGTGTCAAAATGTATAAAATTTATAACAATGTATCATTTTTAGGAGTCTTACTACAACAATGGTGGATGATTAAGCCATATATAACAGGGAAAACAACAACAACAACAAAATACAGTTAAATGACCAGTAGAAATAACAAAAGTAAGTCTGTATATTTCCTTTTTGTCTCATTTTTGTTAAGTTTGGTGTGACAGAAAAAGAAATCTTCCTTGAATGTATTCCTGTTGCAGAAGTGTTTTTAGGAGACCTCTCAGGCTGGCTTCTCTGTGTCCAGTGTTGTGTTTATGCATGATGGTATGCAGTTTCACTCTGTATCATCTGCATCATTCACTCTGATCATCTGTAGCTGCAAAACTCTAACCACTGTAATTGTTTTTGAGACCTCAACCTTCTCCCAAATATGGCTGTAATGTACCTGCAGAAATTATCAAAAGCTGTAGGATGTAGTAGGTGCACAGGCAGGCAAAGAGATGCATTTAGAAAGGTACTTAATGGCAGTTTGATGACAACTTTGGGGAATGAGGTTGAAAAAAAGTTCTGATATTGAATATTCTCTGTTTTCATTTCCATGATGAGTGTATCTTCTCTCATTTATTTTCATTTCAGACTGAAAATCAGTGTGAAAGTGGTTGCATAGAGGAGCACATACAGCTCTCACCTGGCAGGATTTTCCTGGATGGAAAGAACATTTTGATGCAAGGGGCAAATCAAAACTCACCACATTTCCATGCCCCTGAAATCTTGCTCTCCTGGCAGTATGGTAAGTAGTCCCAGTCTTGACAGGAACACAAGCAAATAGACTGGCCTCCGGGCTAGTGCTTTGGTTACACTCTGGAAAGCTGAGATTTGAAATATTCACCATGAGACAGAAACAGCACTGTGGTCCTTAACTGCTCAGCTAATATGTAAAAAGTGCATTTGTTTTATATCCTGTAGGCAAACCTACTCAGTATGCTGACTGTTTTGTATCTCCAACAAACACGCTTAACTTCCCCTTTGCTCTGTAGGTTTCCTTTTGTGGTGTTTTGTTATTACTGGTTTTTAATTGTACCTAAGCCTAAAACAAATTTGATGCCCGCTCACAGTGAATTCTGGGGCACCAGGCAGCAATGTCTAAAAACCCATTGTGACCAGAACAACAGAAGTAAAGTTCATCAGCTCAGCCATAAGCTGAGACACAGTGGTGCACTGACAGTTCTGATACTTTCAAGACAAACCGGTAGCTGTGCACAGATGAAAGATCTCACTGCACTGCATCACATGAAAGATACTCATGCTAGTATTCATAACCTAGCATTTCTAGGAGAAATTCACAGACTCACCTTGCTTGTCACTGTTAAGACTGATAGGTATGGCTCTCACTAGCAGTGGAAGATATGAGTACCTCCATTGCCAGTAAAGGCTTCTGTGTCAGCCTTCAGATTAGCGTGCAATCCAGCTAAACTTCAGCTAAGCATCTGAAGTGAAACAGATTTTAAATGCCATTCAGAATATTACTCGGAAAAAAATTTTAATGAAATAGAGTTAATGAAGAGGCTTGCTAAAATTCTAATTGCTGACAATAACCTGATAACACACATAAATTTTGCTTTGCAATCTTTCAGAGTGAAACTTTGAAGAGAGCAAGGTTCTGTAGAAATTATCAGTGTAAATTAGTTCTACCTAATAGACACTACAATTATCTTCTGATATAATTATAGGCCTATTTTGCAACTCTGCCAATTTTTTTTGATCTTCAGGAACAACCACATTGGCTAGCAATCACTAATGCAATACGACAGTTAGCATACAACCAATCTATCAAAAAAGCAATATTTTTTAAAGTGTTTATGCAAAACAAACCACTGCTCTTCTCCATCTTTTGTATGTTTTTGAAAGGAAATCCACTGCCCTAAGTTATTTACTTAAATGACATCTTTTATTATCCATATTTTATGCCAAATTTCTTTTTTTTATGTGTGTGTGTGTGTGTGATAGCTATTTATCATAGTAAAAGCAAACCAGAAGCATACTTCAATGTGGGAGTTTTATGTTTTATAGCAGGAGGCTTTAGTTGGAGATAGGATTGATACATCAAAGTCTCATCCTATGATAACACATGCATTTCAATATTTACCTTCATTTTTGTCCTTTACAGTTAATACAATATTTCCCTAACATAAGCTGCTGAATGTATTTTCTCTTTTTGTATTCTTATTAAAATTGTGATTTGAAGATACATTCCTAAAGCTGTGAATGGTTATTAACATTTCTTTAAAGGCTTCAATATTTGAATGGCCAACTTCCAGCTTGAGTAATTACATTCTGCCTACTTAAATTCCCCACACAGTTTCAATTAGATAAATTATTCTTCTGCTTTTTATGTCCTAAAAATGTTCTGCAGCATTGCTGCCACTATTAAACAGCTGCTGAATTTTGCCCCAGAGGTGCTTGCACTGATCCCTGCACACCAAACACAATATACAAAACAAACCAAGTTTTTTTGCTGGATTAAAATTGTTAAATATAAGTTTTATGATGGCTAAGACTTATTTTCGAACACCCACATTTATACTCAATTTAAAGGCAACAATAACCTTCCCCACAGTGTCCTACTAAAACCGCTGTAGAGAAAATAGGATTCATCTTCCATGCATGCTCAAAGCATTTCCAGAGATTATTCTCAAGAATATTGTCCTAAATCATAGGCATATTGCCATATAGGAATCATCCCACAAAAGGAACTGGGGGCAGGATTTCGAAGATACATCTCAGATACGTAAAGCCTCAGAAAGAGAGTTAATAGCTATGGCAGGCACGCTGGGGAGGGCCCTTCCCCCTCTGCTTTTGGAAATACTGTTAGACCCTTTAAAAGGAAACACAAACCTACCTTTAAAAGAGTTTCCTCCTATAGTATGACCTTAGCCTGAAACTATACAGTTGCATGTAATTTTTCTCTACCAAGGAAATCCTTTTCTTCCTCCTGCAGTTAAACTGAAGTGATTCTGATCCTTGATGAGACAGGAAAGAAAGGCTCTGAAGTAGTGAAGGACACCACCTGCATCATTAAGAATGGCTACAGTGTGGGCCCAGGCTGCCAACGCATGATGAACAAGGAACCCGTTCAGATTACGATGGTTACCATATCTTTAAGGTAATCCAATGCTGCCAGAGGTTGTGTGGGGAATCCCTGCATAACTGCACATCAGTAATTAAGCCAAGTTCCAGAACAAGTTTCAGATTTAGGTCTTTGCAAATGAAATCCTCCCTCTTTTCTTCTGAAAAGATTTCTATAGGCAAATCTTCAAATAGGCCTAGCACTGATAGACCCCTGTCTTAGGAAAAAAAAAAAACACCTGTATGGAAATTGAAATTATTTCTGGGTTCAATTAAAAATGCGTGTTTAAGTATAGAACTTGTGCAGGTTGAAGGAGTAGGTAGCATTTATAAATCTGAATACCGCTGAGGCTGACTGGAGCCTTTTTTTTGTTTGTTTTCTTTCCACGTTTCCTGGACTTGGCAACATGCTTGGTGAGGTACCTTGGATCAGACATCCTCTAATTTTATTTTATTTTATTTTATTTTATTTTTGTTATTTTGTCTTGCGTAACACAAGTGGTTCTTTCGGAGAAAGACAGACACTTTTCTTATTCACAATACTTCTTCCTTTTAGGGGTTACAAGGTTTTTTTCTTGATGAACTTGTGAGGCATAATGGCATCACCTGTAACAGATTTTGTACTTTGAGTTGTCAGCACTTCTCTTTTTTTGCTATTGTGTATTCTTTTTTCCCCCTTTAATCTTCAATCTTCATCCACACACTTTCTGTGTCTGTGAATCCTTCTTGCACAAGTCCAAACTTTTTTTTGTATATTCCGTTTCAGATAGCGAATCTCCTCCCTTGCTTGTCCATTCTCATTGCATCCATGTATGTCCTTTTTCAACCCCATGCCCAGCATCGGGGAAAAAAAATGCTGCCTACCAGTCTCTCTCATTGTACAGACACTGCTTCAGGATACGGGTCTGAGCTTAAGCACTATTTGCCCCCTTCTGCTTGTGCTGAGAAAAATGAGGGAAGCACCCAACAGTTAAACTGTTCTTCACAGCACCATCTAAAACACAGGTACTGAGAGCAGTATTGCAGAAAGCATCTAACTAATAGCATCATAGTGCAGCATAAGAACCTGGAACAAATCATGTCACCTATGTAAGAACAGGGCAAGTTATGAATCAGTGCAATATTCAGCTTGTGGAGTAAACCTAGAATGACACTAGTAGTTGATTAGATCTATGTCAAGTTTCAAAGGCCAACTTTTTAAATGTATTGAAACTATGCAGACATTTTACAGATCCTTCAAGTCTTCTCTGTATTTGAATTGAATTATATATAAAACTATAAACACTTACTTTCAGCATAGTTTCTAATTAGTATAGCAACTGAAATAATTATAAGGACAGGATTTAACAGAAAGAAAAACCTTTAACGTTACAAAAGAGTCAGACTTAAAACCTGTACTTTTTTTTTTTTTTGTATTAATATAGACACTCAAACACATTAGTTATTATTGAACACCGAACAATTACATTTGCCTTTTATATTCAATTTGATTTAAAAAAAATGATAATACTTTAGCACATGTACCATATGTTACTTAAGCCATTATCTACTGTTTGAAATAATAGAGAATACTCTAGATCTCTGTGTATAATTAGATAATGTAATCTGCATTTTTTCTAAAAGCCTACAAAAGAAACCCTTACCAGTTAGTGGCTAAACGAAACAATATTCTCTTCCGGATGTCAATAAAGTTTTAGTTTTGAAAGGAACTGCCTCAGAATTGCATATAATTTATCTTTCCTCGTATTTTAATGATATTATTCTCTATATGGGAACATGTGAATTATTATTAATACATATCCACCATATGTCCTTTGATAAGAGAAGTGCAATAGTGCATTCAAGCACATAATTGTACATTACAAGTAAGTAAAGCTACAAAGTCTAATATTCTCAGTTTTACTTATGCTATGGAAAGTTACACTGACTCAGTACTTGTCCCTGTATTTCCTACATTCAAGACATATTTGGATTTTAAATTCAGATTTTTTTTATGCACTGAGAAATTGTTGCCTCGATAATGAGAAATCTGCAACTACTGATGAAGTATTCTTGTCGTTAAACAAATGTAATTTATATTTTCTCAATTTATTAGTTCTAGCTTTACAAAGAATATTAAGAAAGACTGTGGTTGAAAGGGCTTTAAGTATTTCTTCAACAGGGCATTAGCACAGTCATTCCAGGCACAGCAGACACTGTGCTCACAACTGTTCACTGCTACATTCCCTGTAGCTTTCTACTGTGGCATATTTATTGCAACATATTTTATTTGGTTGTTTTGCTGGGGAGGTTGTGTTGTTTTTGTTTTGTTTTTGAAAGATCACTGCATCGTTAGCAGAAAAATAGAATTGATTTCACCTAATTTTCCTCATCAAACATGAACTCATTTTAGTACATGACATTCAGTAATGAGACGTGTACAATGTAATTTTATGATTCGCAGAATCAAATGCTTCCTTTAGATAGGCATGTTGAGTGTATCCTTTTTTTAACTAGAATTTGTTTGTCAGGGAATATTTGTATGTACACACACATGTAGATATATATCCCACCAATTCTGCCTTGTAAGTAGATCTAGGAAAGGTTAAAGGCAAGGATCTAACTCTGAAATGCTCCAGCAGTTGAATAAACCTCAGACTTGGATCTTGACTGTGACTCTTACTGCGATAATGAATCTTTGCTTGAGGTTTGTACCATTGATAGAACAGATGCTTGCTTATTTTCATCAAGCTTCATTTTAGACTCACTCCCCAAACATAAGGCCATGGCTTATTTAGCGTGACAGAAAATCCTGTAAGACAATTACCAGTCATCAGGCCTGTGCACTTCGCTATCTTTTTTTTTGCATTCGTATTCAGTAGTAACCAGCAAGAACTATTTTTGGTCTATGAAACAGTCATCATTTAGGTGGCCAGAATGAAACATTATGATCAGCTTAGTTTCAATGTTTTGTCCTGGTCCTTTTCTTCTAGACACTGACTAAGAAACCTCTTCTGAATTTGTTCTTGCCTTAGTGTAATGGAGTCCTTAGGTCCATATGGAAAGGCTCTAAAGCAATAGGATAGAATAAACACAAAAATGTCATTATAGCAAGAGCCAAGCCCAGGCTACAAATTGGAGACCTAAGCTTCTTTAAATTATATGGTTTCTGGATGGCAGTTCTCCAGTACCGAACAGTTATGTCCATGTTTAGCATTTTGCTTACAGTCTTTTCATAATTAAGTTATATCATTGCCATCTCATGTGAATTGTCTATATAAGAAAAAAGCCATTCAAATATGTTGTGTATCTGTAGATGAATTTCAAAACCAGTTAAGATAATCACATCACATTAAATAGTGTAAGGTGACAGAAGGTTCGAGCGGGAGGCTTTGGCAGTTTTAGCAGACATCCTTAAATCAACGGTATAAATTTTAATGTAGTAATTGTATTACACCAAATGGATGTCTTAACGGGATACTATTTACAGGGCATGTAAGAGAAAACTCAAATAATATAATATTCATATTTTCATAACCTCTTTGTTTTTTAAATCCTCTGCAAACAAACCAGCCCAAACAAATATTTGTTTTTGTAATTGACTTCATTTCTAAAACCCTTACTGGGTTAAAGTTTCCAATTAAAATATGATTCTTTATGTATGTTTCATAGAAAATATTCATTCTGACATTGTGCAGGTTTCTTTTCTTTTCTTTTTTTTTTTTTTTTGGTAGTTGTTGTTGTTTGTTTGTTTGTTTGTTTCTGAAATGTATGGCTTTGGCATTGCAAGAAAATGAAAAGTTTTTTGTTTCAAAATCTGGCTTAAAGCTCATTGTTATTAATGCTGGAAGGATTCACAGAGAAATGTCTATTAATTTAGCATATGAAGATAGGGAGATCAAGAGTTTTTTGACATTGTTTGGTGATTAGACTAATGAGATTAATTAAACTAAGAAGTTGTGAAAAGTTAAGTGAAATTCTCTTATTTTTACAGAGTAATACCAGCTGTGAGCATTCAGTGAGAATTCATTTTTACACCGAATCCTCAGATTTGGTGACTGCTGATATAATACTTAAAAACATAGACAAATATTCAAAATAAGTTGTGCATACCAATTTTTTATCAGGTAAACTTAATAAGAAATAGGTAATTGCTATTTAATTCTAGCATCTTGTAAGCGTCCATTGTAACCATTGTCAGCTTTATACTTAGTTTGTAAGTATAGATAGCCTACGTTAGACGGAGTCAATGCAGAGCGAGACTAATTTCAGATCACTATGGAAATTAAGATCACATACTGATAAATGCCAGAATGACACTGTGCTTCAGTAATCCTCGTCAGAGCAACCATGAAAGTTAATGCTATTTCTGGATAGCGCTATTTTCTTTGAACCATTTAAATGAAAGCCATTTGATCTAGAATTGTTTGCAATGGAAAAAAAAAAAAAAAAAAAGAGCTTCTGTGGTAGAGGATCTACATATTTGTAAACCAGCAATTATGGCACATACCCAGCAATCTGAAATATTTCTGAACTGTGCAGTACATCCCCAAATCGCTCACGTAATGAAAACACATGAAAATGTTATTATCATTGTTTCTAGTTGTCTTCCATTTCCCACTGGAGAATTTTTGCCAGCTTAATATATTTTTGTTTGTTTTCAGCTCTCACTTTATTTGCTTTGGTTGTGGAATGAAAATCAGTTAACAACGCTGTTTGTTAGGCTACGCAAGCTTCTGCTGTCTAGCGAGACCAGATCAGTCACTCAGCGCGTGAACCTGGAGTGAGACTGGGGTCCGCTGTTTTATTGAGACTTATTTTGAGGGAGGTAGCTAAGTGATGCAGCCATGTGGAGTGGTGTCATCTATGCTGTCTGAAGGTTACTATTTGTTACTACAAACGGTCACCTCATGTCTTGGCCTCTCCAGCAGCTGGTTCATTTTTTTCCTAATGAAATAAAAAATGCAACATAAATCCAAAGAACCACTTGCCCGAGGACCAACTAGCCAACCATCATTTTCAAGAGCTGAGAGAGCAGAAGCAACTGAGGGGCTAGGAAAACAGTCACATCATTTTACCTGCCCATTTTTAGTCTGAAACTAGTCAGGTCGGTGATCAGTATCAATGGTCTCATTTCTTCATCACCACCCCCTTCCACACATCCCACTTGTTGTTTTATAGGCACTTTGTGCCCCCCAGGCAGCATGCACCAGTTGCAAACCAATTAAAATAGCTCCCCAATGGTTTTCCTGCTTAATCCGTAAGTGCTGTAGAGTCGTTTTATTCTCCACAGTACAGCTGCTGCAGACAGGGAGAAGTGGGGACTGCCACAGCGTCTCCACCATCTGCCACTGCCAAGAAGATGCCTTGAGAACACAGGTAGTCTCTTAGAAAACTGAGCTATTCTCAGGATGCTCTGTTTCATGAGGGACTGGGCTGGCACATCATAGAAAGGCATGGGAAATAAAGGAGGTGTACCTCAAAAACAAGTTAGCTCGTACAAAGAATTGTGATGATAGTGCCCAGATGAAAGCTCATAAAGAATTTAAATACGATAACTGTCATAACAACAGAAAGCATTATTATAAGACCAGATTGTCTTACTAATTTGTTGTGGCATCCCTCAGGGTAAGCAGGCATTTCAGTTCTCAGCTTTCCATTTTGTTTGAATGCTATCAACCTGAAAATCTAGACTGCAGTGCACAAAATACAAACTTGACAGAAGAACATCAGTCTGTGTGCATATAAAATAAGAAATGGATTTGCCAATGTGATTTATTGTCTGTGGTATTATTATCCAATTATCAACAAAAACTTTTCAAACAAGTGTGTCTTGCTGTTTAATGTATATATGTCTGTGTATATGTCTATATGCACATACATTTCAAAACTGTAGAGTTTACGTAGGGGAAATAAATTATGAGGTCACAGAATTCAAACTCTGAACATAGTCATGAAAAGTAGATTTTGAGGATAATCTTATTATAGGATGTGAGAAGGTGTAGACAAAATCAGATTACTTGGATCAACAATAATTTCTACTCAGTTTGTACTGAAAAGGCCTAGCCCATGGTTAGTCCTGAGTATTAGTGCAATACAAGCAAAGGAAGACAACACAAAGTTATTATTATATTGAAACTGACCTGAATAATTCATATCCATAGTTGACACAGAGAAAAATACAGGTATGTTTGAGGGGAAAACAAATTCATAAATGTGACAGAGGCATGTGCCTGTTCTCTTTCTCTCACAAATTCAAAGATAAAGCGTTAGCGCAGATGTGTGCCTTGAGGGAGGGAAAGAGTTTGCTTTTGCTTTCTTTTGCTCAATTTAAAGACCATTGACAAAATAACTGTATTTCAAACAGTATAGGGGTCCACATGAACTGATAAATGCTAGTTAACTGTCATTTTTAAAAGCTTTATTTACAAAATTGATTATTGCAGGCAGTGATAAATTTTCTTCATTTTATCAGAGCTATTCTACTAGTGTTCTTTCTTGCTAAATAGACCATAGTTATGCAAATTTCTTAATTCTCCTACAACATGAATTAACTGGCATTTGCACTTTTCAGTTTAGTAGTCTGAAATTTCAACTGAGAAGTTTGTACAATATAAAGGTGAAACTGAGAAAAATGCATTTTTATATCTAGTTCTTGCTATGTTCATGGTGCTGAAAAACAAAGTTATTTGTTATTTCTTCTCAGCCTGTGATGAGAAGAAACCACTTTTATATTGTTTTTCAGCTTTATGAGATGAAGAGTTACTATGGAGTATTACCAAATACAATACAAACTGCACAAAGTGTGTGAAGGACTTTAAAGGCACTCAGAAATACTAATACTTCAGACATGTAACTATACTTAGGCCTGGCAGTTTCTTCTTCTTTCTTCAGTCTTGTAAAGCTCTCAGGATTTCTGGATTTTAGTATTTTCTTGAGATTACCACTTAGAGTTTCTTCATTTTTCTCTTGTTTGTCTGAGATTCTTTCTCTGAGCAAATTTAAGCTATTTCTGGTGCTCTTTCAGAGTCAAAATAGTGTGAGTCCTTCTCATGTTTTTAATTTTTAATTTTTTTTTTAACTCCCTCACCTCCTATTTCTTGTCATAACAGTTTAAATAAATCAAAAGTGGGGAAAAAAAAAAAAAGAAACAAGGTTCATAATTCTTCAGTTGAAGCTGAAGGGAAGGAGGGAGAGCACTGCAGATGAGATGTCAATTGCTGAAATTACCTTGTCTCTGTGATCAGACAGGCCTTGGATTTATTGAACTACAGGGCACTCTACAAGGTCTATTTAGTTTCTCACATTTGTTTCACAGCATTGAGTTGAAGGAACTGAATGATTTGAGCATGGTTATTGATTAATAGTGTTTATTGCATATATAGTTCCAGGCACTTAGGGAAAAATATGGGTATGTTTAAAAGAAAGTAAATACATAAATAAGATGGCAAGCTGGACTCTTTCTTTCTCCCTTTTCCTCTACCATCATTTGCGTATGCATTAGCATAGCTATAAAAAGCCACCTGAACAATTCATAACAATAGCAAGCAGTTAGGAAAAAGTATAGGCATATTTAAATCTAAAATATATATATAAATAAGACAGTGAGACAAGGTATATGCGTATGTCAGCAGAGATATGAAAGCTGTTTAAAGAAATCTATCCGGAATAAGTACACTACAGGGCAACTGCATGAACACACAAAATATTTCCTTCCCCAAGCATTACTCTGCAAGAGTCTGACTAGGCAGTACAGAGCAAATACAGCATGTAACTTAGGATGTGAGAGATGCAAATGGAATACCTGTTACTATTTTGATCAGAGTTTTCTTTTCAGAGTAGTAAATAACTTGTGATTAAAAAAAGAAAAAAAAAAGAAATACTCTCAACATTTTGAATTTTAAAGTCACACTTAACATTACAGAACTCTATCACATTTTAATGTTTTTGTCAGTTTAACTAATGTCAAGAGAAAAATGTTTTACTTAAACCCTCTTTTCTGAAGCAATCAAGGTCACCACTTTAAACAATAGTCCCTGATCTGGCTGTTACATTTTCTTATTAAAAACAGTTCTACCACTTGAGAAGCAGGGCTTAGCTAAACTGCAGAAAGGCTGTCAGTGTAGACTGAGTGCCCAGAAGGAGTCAGTCTGCCACAGCTCCTGATTCTCAGCTCACTCTCTTCCTAATTTCTCCATAGCATCGTTGTGCAGATGAACCCATCCTAGTCACTGACACAGATTCTGTCAAAGATGTCTCTTGTCTTGTAATGAAGCAGTTTCATGCTTTAAACTGTCAAACCACATTACTACAAAACAAGGAAAAAACACTTTGATCTCAAAGTTACATCTACACAGTATACTGAAGGTGTGATTTACACTACAGGCACTCACTTGAGTTTGAATTTAGCTAGTGTGCATAGTGTTAAGAGCTTGCGTATCTCTGCATAAACTTTTATATACTGGATAAGGATACTTTCTTGGACTGCCAAATGATAAGGAGCCACTCTTTGTCCAGGGATTACTGGCAGAACGCATTCATTTTATAGTCTATAATTCTGCATGTAACATTAGGACAGGACAATACATTTTCATTTCATTTTATGCCAATCTTTATCAATAAGATATCAGTTCTTAATACTAATGTGTTCCAGTCAGAAGACATGCCTTATGAAATTATGTTGTTTGCTAAATCATAAATTCAGACTAAAAATTACATTTTCAGAGAACATTAAGATTTCCTCATTTCTTATTTTCATTTGCCATACTTCTGGCACTAGAATACAGACAGTAAGATTTTCAATCATTTGACCCACCATCTTTCACCTTGTCTCTTCTTTGATTTTATAGCTGCTTATAATTACTTGGGGTCTTTTGTTTTTAAGTCCATGCAGGCCTGATACTAGCCAAGCTACCCCGCTTCATTCCAGCTTGCTTTTTTTTTTTTTTTTAATAAAATAAAATAAAAATCTCTTCATCTTAGAAAAAAGATTCCAAGCATCAAATGGCAAACATTCAGTGACTGATGCATTAAGGTACTTCAGCTGCTATTACTATACGTCACAATCTTAGAAATCAGTAACAGTTGTAGATTTTGGTAGGCTGCTGCTTTGGTGACATAATCAAAACTAAAAATAAAAAATAATGTCCAAAATTAATTTTTCCTTAGACAAAACTGGAATATATTCAGGAAATTTAAAAATAAATTTGAAGGGAAATTGTTTCCTGTTTGTGAAGAATCTAAGATTTACTCCCATTATGAATCAAAACAGAAACATTTTTACATGCCATCTCTTCAAGTAAGATGGAAAATCAAATTTCTGAGGAGAGCTCTTAATCCTTACTCTAAGTGTGGCTTGCATAACGTGAAAGGGAGTCCAATCCAGGTGCCACAGAAGTTGGAGGCTCCACTTGTTTGATGATGAGGAAACAAGAAGACATTCTCTTCTATTCTGATTCATAGACTGTTAAGAATTCTAATTACGTTAAGTGGATTTCATAGTTGACAGAGACCTTTGCAGGGAAGATGAGTTTGACAAGGGCAATAGAATCTTAGCTAATGAAGAATACTAGACCCACCTTTGAGGAACTTTAAGTAAGTGTTTTGCTTTTAATGAAAGATATGTCTTTTATATGTAAAGTAACTGTAGGAATGTCAACTTTTCATTCTTAGACATCTTGCTAAATTCTGCAGATGGTTGTCAAATTAGGCTTTTTTTTTTCCATAACTTTATTTATTTTTACAGTGTGTTCTTGTAGTGAAGTTCCGTAGGCCAATCCTGGAAAAGGCACACTTGATGTTTGCTTAAGACAGATTAAGAAAACTAGTCTTCATATTAACAATCACTCTATGGTACAAAATTCTTTATTGCAAATGAGGGCTATGCAAATGTCTCTAATTATTACGGAGTTGCTTGGAGTGTACAAAAGTGCACATGGGAGCTTGGAGTGTAAAAATGCCCTTTTGTTACCTCAGGTAGCTCAAAATATGCAAAGAATTGCTGTCTTTTTTACTATTCAAAATTGAATGTGCAATGTGAAATGCTCTAGAATCTACTGAGAAACAGCAAAATGCTCAACCCTTGGTTAGTTGGTTGGCTGGGTGTTGTGCTTGTTTTCTAGATCATAAGCTAACTTCATACTCACTGTGCAATACAATAGCACCACATCATGATGTTATTCCTCAACATGGGATGGGAGCTGATTGGAGCATAAGACGTTTCTTCGAGAATATATTCAACATTTTCTGAAATTATGGAACATGGAATTAATTCTTTTCATAGCAAAAGTTGCTTCATTGTTTTAGATAATCTTGTGATATCGCATCATTCTTACATACTTCAGAGTACAAATGTGCAATCTCCATACTGGGAAGCATATTATGGCTTACCTAGATTTTTCAGGGAGCGAAATCTTTGGTTTGTTTGCTTTTCAGTACCAGTGAGACATCTTCTGTATGCACATAAATTAAAGTTTTTCAGGTGATATGAAGTTTCAAAGACTGTTTAAAGCCAGATAATGCTTTTTTTTCTAATTATTCAAAGCTTTACAGGAGAAGCCAATCAGAGAAAGATTTCTTTGAAAATTATCTAGTTTATCTAATCTAAAGTTTTTGCTGTCTTTTTTCTGAATTGTGTCCTACATGATAGATTCAATTATTTATTACAAGGCAATGGTAAAATAGCATTAATTAGCAAAGATGAAAAAGACTTACTCAATGGGAGCTCCTGCAATGGAGCTCTTATTTCTAATGCCTGAGGTGACCACTAATTTACAGCTTTTGATAGCTTGTATGCGTGGTTCACGGAGTAAATTGGTCCTGGGGAAAAAAATATTGTACACCTCATTCGCTATGGTTAATGAAGAAGGTCTGTGTTTCGCTGTTGTTTTTTGTTGTTGTTGCTGTTGTTTTAGTTCAGTCAATTTATTTTTAATAAAGCAGTTTAAAGTGACACCATTAGAAATTAAAATATGCAAAGAGAGAAAATACAAAACTGCGACTGCAAGATTTTTTCCTCCATTTGGCAAAACACCCATATCAAACCCAAGAGACCAGAGCTCTAGAAATAATTATGCTATTTTTTTTGTTGTTGTTTGTTTGTTTTCATTCTGTGATGATCACAATTAGATAGCTTTTTCTCTCATACAAATATCTTCAAGATTATAAAAAGGTTTTTTTGTTTTTTTAATGAGATCCAAAGACTTTTACTATTTTGTTTGCTTTACTGAAAACAAGATAAAAATTTCCATGTAATACTTCAATTATGTTAATAACAGGAATCAGACAAGAAAAGTGAAGCACAAATTTCTCTCAAACATAATGCTTCAAAATTAACTTTATATTTGGCTTATGTGTTTATTTTTTAATCACAGCTAGACCTACACAGAAGTAAGAAATAATTTCCTTAACAAATGAACGATTTTAATTAAGTAGAATTTTCAAGAAGGGCTAATAGCACAGCAGCTAGCGGTCTACTCCAAGTATTTTTTCTCTGTAAACTCTCTTGAATCTATCAACATATTTCCTGAAAGTTATCACAAAGTCTCAATGGTTTACAGCCCAGATCCGTGACTAGCGGGGCAGGGATAACAATTTTTTATGATTGCCCTAACTGTATTTAAGAGAGATGTTATTTGTACATGAGGGATTCTCTCTCTTCCTTATTTTCTCTTCCTTTCCTCCATTACCTTCAAACTCACCAGTTCATTCTCCAAAAATATTTTTAAATATTCACTTTTGGTTCATCTATTTTTGGCATTTAACACAGCAAGGTCAAGAGAATCATATAAAATGTGTAGAATGATCAGTATGTGAAGACCGTGTTCCAAGAACCTGAGACACGCTGCACATCAGACTCTTCAGACAGAAGCAGAAATCTGGACTGTTATTATTTTTATTCTGTGCTTCAGGTCACTGGTTTGGTGTTCAGATAATAGAAATGACTTGAATATTTTCTTTAATGATATCTGAAAATAACAAATAAAAATTTTCAGCCAAGTGTCTTTTCTGTTTGCACTAACCCAGAGTCTTAAATGTCCATTTTCCCTTTACACGTTTTGTTGACTTCACTTACGCTTGCATTTCACATCTGCAAAATAAATAAATAAATAAAAATTTCAAACCTAAAAGCAGATGAATTTGTGTGTAAAATTCACCACTTCCTTAATCTCTTCTGTTTAGATCTTTCAAGCCTCTTCCTCAATTGATCTTCCTCAATTAACACCTTTCCACTTAGCCTATTTTCCTTGTTTACTTGTTCATTTTGTTGTTGTTTTCTTTATTAATGAGATATTAATTGACAGTCTCTGTGATGTTTTTTATGTTCAAGCATTCTTCATCTCCAGACTACCATTGCCAAACATTAAATGAAAACAATGAACAAAGTCACTGCGAGAGTTAAATTACAAAGAGCTAAAACATAATGAAGTCAAGAATCAGCAGCAACAGATAGACAAGTAACACGATTCTTCTGTTGGGAGTACTTCATTATCACCATGTTTCTAGTCAGAACAAAGGTGTGAAAGGAGAAAAAGGAAGATTTAACAAGTTTAGTATGTCGTATGAGAATAATCGAGATGCTCACAGTCCATTCTATGTAGCTATGCACATCAGGATAGATTGTTCAAATATCTCAAAATGTACCAAAATCATTCCACTGTATGGATAGAAAGGTAAACTTACCAGCATTAGTATCTGAGGCATATCTCCCCATCCTGGAAGCTCAGGTGTCTGAACAGAAGTGCTGTTACTTGATTTGACTATTTCAGTGATAGAAAGCAATCTGGCTTTGCAACGTACTCTTAGAGTACCTGCTTTAGCAGGGGGGTTGGACTAGATGATCTCCAGAGCTTCCTTCTGATGCCTATAATTCTCTGATCTCGGATTAGTTATCAATTAATTCATTCTTCAGAAACATATAGAACTTTGTCATCCTTCAAAATATTTTAGATATTTAGCAATAGTGAAGGCATACAGATCTTTTCAAAGTCTATATCTCTTAATTATTTTCCTGAGGCATCCAGCATTAGTTTATTACCTTCTAATACGTTCTAATGTATCAGAGGGCAGAAGAGACCTGCTGGGAGAAGATGTCCAGTTCTTATGTAACGGAGTTTGGATGTTCTGAATTTTGTACATTACCATGAACCAATACCTGTGAAAATTTTTACTTCCTATATGCTACCATCTTCCCATGAGAAGTCCAGTTTCAACTTTAAATAGTACACATTAACTTGGAAATACAATCATAGAGGAGAGGAAATCATCTACTTTGATTGAGGAGGTAGCATGCTCATACGCTGATGCTTTTTCTCTTTTGACTTTCTGGTAACATATGAAACATGGACATTTGCTTTTAGGGAACGACTCAGGGTAGATTTGCTCTGGAAGGAGTCCTAACCAATCAGGAAATGGGAGTTTTTATCATGTAACTTCCTTAGTGAATCAGAGAATGATGTGAAACAAAGAAAAATGGATTTATTAAAGATAAAATTTAATTAAAAGTACAGAACATGAAGTATAAGATATAATAAAATAAAGTGCAGGTAGCGACATGAACACGGGATTAATTTTAATAAGGTGAATAAGCCTCCACTAATATGAATACTGAGGTCACAGTCAAGCCTGAGCATTTGAATATTGTCTGTGTTTCAGATTATTCTTTTCAGAGATAAGAAAAAGACATCTTTTTCTGCATTAGCTGTACATCAATTTGAAAATTGTTTAGTGAACAGAAAGAAACGAGAAAGAGAAGACGTGACTTCGAATTCCATAAAGCTGAAGAGGCGTTTCTCCCTCTGTTTAATATTGGTTTCCCTTGGGATGACATCAGAGTACTGGAAGACAGCAAAAAAGAAGTCAGCTCATGTACAAAAGCGGATGACAAGTAAAACTAAAGTGTAAGGCATATTATGCAGATTTTTAGTGAATGGCAGTTAAAGATTTACATAAAATTTAAATAACTTTTAAAATTAGGACAGCCAGGTCACTCTAATGGATTCTGAATCACTGAGTTAATGACAATCTTATCCCAGAATGCCCTCCGACCCTGCTATTGGAAACCTAAACCTGTGCAGGAAAACCGGTCTGAAGGTCTACCCTGAGAAAACTGTCGCTATCAATAGACTCTATTGATACTTCCTCTGAAGACAAAATATGGTTCTTAAGTAAATATATAAAGCAAGGAATGTCTAGAATCAGATGAATTTCTTATTACTCTTCCATCTGTGTTTAGACTAGCATTGTTCTATCCAGAGATTTGGTTTGGATGCATATTCTTCATATGGTCTAAAGAGCAAAGCCACACAGCCATCAGATAGACAGCAGTAATTAATTTAGCAAATAATATTTGCTATCTGTGAAGTATAGTCAAGACCCACCTGTTTAAAATGTAGTTTTAGGCTGTACAAGTGGTAAAAACAAACCTGAAACTGGATTAAGTGGCTGGGTGGGAATATTGACCACGTAATGGAAGACCTGAGTCTTACACAAAGATTTTAATGATCTCAAAGAAAAGAGTATCAGAGCATCTCATGGGGGTAGGAGAGGCCGGAGTACACAGTATTCTGGCAGCCTTCTAAGAATCCACGTGTTACTTGACACTTTAAAATAGGAAATCCTAAAGAATATACAATCACTCATTTTCCATTTCAGTCTCATGCGGATTCCAAAATCCAAACTCCTATTTTTAAATCACCAAGTTTCCTTACCATCAGGACTAGAAATGTAACTCTGTAGTACCAGTGCATCCATTCTCCCCCTGTGACTCCTATGTTTGGTAAACACTTTTTTCATAGCCTTTTAATGATAAAAATGGACACAATTTTTGGTAAGATTCATATCCAATTTCTAAATTCGATTTGTCTCAGGAGCACATGAAGCAAAGGTGCATCACTGAATTCCTCCATACGAAACAAAACAGTTTCCACTGACATTCACTGACACTTGGCGAACATTTATGAAGACCAAATAGAGGACGAGAGTGCGGTGAAGCAGCAAGCAGCACACTGAAGCTGTGGCAAAGGTGACAGCAGGGCACCTTTGTGTATGAATCCTTCTTTGTTTTCTGGCTCAAAGCTTGCTTTCTGAGGTATTTCTTGTGATAAGACTCTAGGAGATGAGAGGTGGGTTTTGCCATGTGGCAATCAACATCATGTCTGGACAATTTTACATTTGAAAATATTTCTTTGGAGCTGTTTGCCTTGCATTTTTGGGATGAGCAAGGGGTTGTTGGCACAGGGTTCCCCTGCTTTTTTATTTATTTATTTATTTATTTAAATCTATTTTTTATTTTATTTTTTTTAAACTAGCACAGGTGGCTGCTTCTGTGCTCACATCCTGCCTGCTCTGGAGCTAATGCAGGGCCACTGCTGGTCTCCCTTTGCCTTTATTGAAGTCTACATGGTGTTTCTGCAGCCCTGCACCCACCTGCCTCCCTTGGAGGGAGGCTGAGGTAGTCTGTGGGCATTTTTAACACCTTCTGGTGCTGCTGGTGGTAGGAAACAACACAAGAGGTTTTTTTGTTTGTTTGTTTATTTGTTTGTTTGCTTGTTCTTCCCTCCTGTTACAGAGTGAGGGCTGCAGCAGGCCCTCCTGCAGTAAGGATCAGCCCAAACCTGTGAACAGTTCAGGCAGCAGTGGAACTATGGAGTCTGTGAGTACTGGGGGCCCAGGATTGTGTGCTCCCTCTCTCAGCACAGGTCATGCACTTGGGGGCTCCCACCTTCTTCTTCCAGGGAGTGGTGTAGGAATGCTGTCGGGGGCCGAGGGGGGGTCCCCCTCCTCTTTAGGGTCAGCATAGCACTGTGGCTTTGCTTCCACTGATCTTTTTAGAGCAGGTTGGCACAGGGCTGTTGCTGCTCAACTCCCTGAAGTGAAGCCTCGTCTGGGAATGCCCTCGCACCCTTGGTTTGGGGAGTGGTATGACCACTCCTGCTTGACACAGTGGGCACTGAGTAGAATAGGACAGTGCACTCATCTCCCAGTGCTGGTGCTGCTGGCATTCAGAAGCAGCACAAGGGACAGCTAAATATGAAAGCTAGGCCTGAAGAATGCTTTTTTTTCTAATTTCTCTGTTTTTTCGCATTTCCTGTTGCAGAGTGAGGGCTGCTGTGGGGCCTGCTGCAGGAAGGATCAGCCTGAATGTGTGAGCAGTTTTTTCAGTGACAAATATGCAGTGGTGAGTGCTGGAGACTTAGGATTGTGAGCCCCGGCTCAGGGGCTGCCTGCCATTGCACCTCAGTGCAGGGGTTCCCACCCCAGGAGGCAGTTTTCAGAGCTGACAGGTCATTAAGAAAGCTTTTCCTAGGGTACAAGAATCCTCTATCCCACGGTGTAGGAAATCAAGAAAGAAATGCAAGAGACCGGTGTGGCTGTACTGGGAACTCTTGGTCAAACTGGAGAGCAAGAAGAAAACCACAGGCAGTGGAAGCAGGGACAATTATCCTGGAAAGACTATAGGCCTACCTCTAGGGTTTGTAGGAATGGGGTCAAGGAGGCTGAGGCCCAACTAGAACTGGACATTGCAAGGAGTGCAAAGGATAAAGATACCTACAGGTGTGTCTTCCAAGAAAAGCCAAGTGTGGGAAGATGTAAATCCCCTAGTGAGTGATACAGACTAGCTAGTAAGAACAGACAGGAAGAAGGCTGAGGTGTTGATCAGGTTTTTTTTTGCCTCAGTCTTCAATAGCAACTGCATTACAGGCTGTCTTGCTTGGGAAAACAGTTTAGAAGGCGGGAACTGGAGGAGCGAATACCCTGCAGTAAGCGAATATCAGGTTCATGACTTGCCTGAGGAAATGGAACATCTGCAGGCGTGTGGGTCCCACTGAGACGCACCCTAGAGTACTGAGGGAATTTGCTGATACAGTCACCAAACAACTCTCAATGACACTTGAAATGTCATAGTGGTCAGGTGAAGTCCCTGTTGACTGGGAAATGCCATGTCCTACATTTTTTTGTTGTTATTGTTTTTGTTTTAAATTTCAGAAAGGTAGAAATAATGACCCAGGGAACTACCGACCTGTCAGCCTCACCTCTGTGCTGGTGAAATCATGTAATGGAAAGAAAGATGAGATGAAAGAACCAGCATGGCTTCATGGGGGGGGAAGCCCTGCCTGACCAACCTTATACAGTGATGTAACTGCATTAGTGGACAAGGGAAGAGCAACTGTTGTCATCTGTCTGGACTTCAGTAAGGCTTTTCACAAGGTCTTCTATGACATCTTTCCAAATTGGGAAGATAGGGCTTAGATGGTTGGTTTGTTTGATAGACAAGGAGCCAGTTGCAAGACAGACCCCTAAAGTGTTGGTCAACAGTTCAATGTCTAGATGGAGATCAGTGATAGGTGGTGTCCCTAGGGGTGAGTACTGGGGCTGAGACTCATAAGTCGTAGACAATGGACTCAAGTGCACCTTCAGCATGTTTGTGGGTGACACCAAGCTGCAGTGGTGTTGATAAACCCAAGGGATGAGATGCCATCCAGAGAGACCTAGACAGGCTTGGGCCTGTCAGGTTCATCAAGAGCAAGTGCAAGGTCTTGTACCTGGGTCAAAGCAATCATCGCTACCCATGAAAATGGGGAATGAAAGGATAAAACACAGCTCTGCTGAAAAGAACTTGGGGATACTGGTGGATGGAAAGCTAGACACAAGCCACATGCATGCCCTTGCAGCCTGGAAAATCAACTGTGTCTTGGGCTGCATTGAAAGAAGTGTGGACAGCAGATGGAAGGAGGAGACCCTGTCCCCCTGCTCTGTGCTAGTGAGGCCTTGCTTGGAGTTTCATGTCAAGATGTGGAGTTCTCTGCAGAGGAGAGTCATGGACCTATTGGAGTGCATACAGAGGAGGGTTGCAAAAGTGATCCAAGGGATGGAATGCCTTTCCTATGAGGACAGGCTGAGGGAGCTGGGGCTGTTCAGCCTGTGAAATGCTCTGGAATGACCTGATATCTGCCTTTCAGTAAGTAAAGGGGGAAAATATAAGAAAGAAGGGCAGACTGTTTAGCAGAGTCTGATGTGATAGGACAAGGAGAAATTGTTTCAAACTGGATGGGAGGATTTAAAGGCATATAAAGAAAAGGCTTTTTACAATAAGAGTATTGAAGCACTGGAGGAAATGGCCCAGAGACATGGTGGATGCTTCTTCACTGGAGATATTTGAGGTCAGTCTGGATGGGAAGCTGAGAGACCCAACCTAGCTATAGATGTCCCTGTTCATGGCAGGGGCATTGGTCTAGATGACTGTTAAGGATCTGTTCGAATTCAACCAATTCTATTCTTCCTGCAGGTCCAGGACTGGAATGAGGATTCTAGTGGTGTGAAGCTTCTTGAGGCCCTATAGGCAGAGGTGATCTGTGTACTTATGTACCCAGACTGCAAGTGTTGCCCTTGGGCTGAAGCTCACAGCAGGTTCTGGAGAGAAAAAGTACTTCTTGTGTGGGGTGCCTGTGTTGTTCCCTGAGGTGAGGCCTCATTGCGGAGGAGCTCCCCAGGTGGTTGCTTTTTTTTGTTTGGTTTGGTTTTGGTGCTGAAGCCCTTCCTGCTTGCTGCAATGGGGGTGAGAGAATAGAGCAAAGCATTCTTCTCTGCGCACCCCCCCTCCCCCCAAGTCCTGGCAGTGCCAGCCTTAAAAAGCAATACAGAGCTCAGCTAAAATAAGAACAATGCATGAGACAGGCTTTATTTCACCTGATTTTTTTTCTTGTCTTTTGTTGTCAAGTGAGGGCTGCAGCTGGGTGTGTGTCAGACAGCAGTTGATCCTTGCCACAAGTGGCTTTCTCAGTGATGGGATGCAGTTCCCTTGGGATTGAGTTGATGGCTCCTGGGGGGCTGAGGTGAGGCTCAGTTGCGTGGCATTGTGATTTGCTTTTAGTCCTGACAGTGTGTAGCAGAGGATCTCCTGGAGGAATGATGTTGACAGAGTGAGAAGCGTGGGGAGCACTGCCTGTGCACCAAAGCAGTCTTTTTCTGTGGGAGTTGGGGGTTCTGGTGCAGTCCTTGGTCTCCCTGAATGGGAGGCCTAGCATCCCCCAACTGTTGTCTTCCAATCCAGGTGTTGGCGCAGTTGATGCCTGAGAGGAAGGATGGCAGTCCTGCCTTTGTGTACTTGATCAGGAGCTACAATAATGGAGTTGGACTCCACTGAAGGCTGTGGAGTGTGCACCCTCCCCTGCCCCCTTAAGAGTCATCTAGCCCAATCTTCCCCAAACGCAGCTGTGCTGATGGAATGGAAGACATGTGGTCTTGTGGTGGGTGTGCCTAGTACGTGACACAATCTGGAACCCTCCCAGGTCCCTCTTGAGCACTGTCAACTGTTTTTTGTTTCCTTACAGCTGCTGGCAGAAGTAGTGGTTCCTGTGATGGGTGTTGGCTGACCAGGGGTTGCTGTTGGACTGTGTGCTGTCTTTGTCCTCCAATGTGACTGTGGTGAGTAGATGTACAAGACAAACATAAGATAGTTGAAGACTTCTTGGGGTGTGTCTGATATGCTTATATTGCAAGTACTGTACTTGGCAAATGAGATGCATTCCAATGGGATAACTTCTGCTTGGCTAAGCACCTGGCTCACCCTTCCTGGAAGAAAGGTTTGACTGTATAGTTCATTAGCTTGGGATGGCGTAACTGTGAACCTGACAGGCATATGAATACTATGGAAAGTTACCCTGTGGTGGTTGTCTTAGTCATCCTTGATGTTTCATTTTAGATTGAAATGTACAAATGAGTATTCTCCTTCTCTGCGTGTCTTCCAGTGTTGTGGTCTGACACTTGACCTCCTTGAAACAGGATTGTATGGCAAATAGGTATACAGATTGTAAGGTAAATAGGTATACAGGTCGAGAGAGATTATCACATTACAAAGGAGCAATGAAATAAAGAGCTTACCTGTGCCCTGGGCTTGTGGAAGGACTCCAAGAGGAGCAATCTTCAGATAGAGATCCTTCCTCCTTGGGAGTCAGCCCTTAAATGGGGTCTAGGAGGGGTGGAGTGACCCTTTCGGTCACTCAGGTGAAATTGCATTCACCTGTGCCCCTGTGGCTGACTCAGTGCTTGCCTCTGATAGTCAATCAGAGGTTCAGGCCATGATTCAACAGTTCCCATACAGGGATAGATAGGTGTCTTTTTGTCTTGAAAAATCCAGTAATTGTAAGACTGAGTTTGGTTTAATGAAAGTTATGAATGTTATAAGTATTGGTGTATTGATAGTTTGGGGATAATAGCAGTATGTGGGTGGCCTTTGTTCTGGTTTTGTGTTTGCTGGATCTGGTTGGTGGTAATTTTAGGGGAAGCTGGGGGTTGTGTAGTCTTGGGGTTTTTTTTGTTTGCTTGTTTTGGGTGGGGGAGTGGGCTTTGGCATCTTGGTCTGGGGCAGCCATGACTGGCTGGGAGCACCCTGGGGGGGTGGGCAGAGGGACACCCAGCCAGGGGGCTTCCCTCCCTGGGGACAGAGGGGCTGAAGGAGCCCCCCAGCTTTGGGGTGTTTGTGGGAGGGGGAGGGTGGAAGGGGAGCAGCTGTGGAGAACTCCCTGGGGAGAGGAGGGGACTGAGATGGGGAGCCCTCCAGGTTTGGAGGAATCTTGTGGGATGGGAAGGGGGGGACTGAGTTGGAGAGCTCTCCAGCTGTGGAACACTCCCTCAGGATGGGTGAATGGATACCTGGGTGCTGGAAGAGGCTCCTGGGTAGCGGAGGCTGCTTCCCAGTGGCATGCTCAGTTCCAGGCTAGAAGGGAGGAGGCAGGACTGAAAGGATCTGGGTTCCATGCTCTGCAGGAGAACAGAGTTAAGGTGCTTTCTGAGCACAAGTAAAACATTATGGAAAGATGCCTTAGTCTAGGACTTGAGGGGGTCACCAAGTGGAATAACTCGAGTTGGCCTAAGGAAATTTTCTTTAAAAAAACATCTTTGGTTGTGCAGGTGAATGTGAAATGCTCCCACAGCAGGCAGCTAAGTATACATTCTGGGTTCAAAATGGATATTTTGCAACAACATCTTCAACCTAAATTGGCTGGGATCAGTAGAAAATAGAACAAGAAAACAACTAGGTCAGTCTAGTTAAGCCCTTTACCATGGGAAAAGTTCCATGCTCTGAGGATTCTACTGCAGTAATCCATGCTACCTGCTTAAACAAGGAGATGATGGGTGAATTTTGAGGAGGTAATAGAGGTCAACTGTCAAACTTAGGAAAAAGTACTGTCAATCTGGGCTTACCAGCTCAAACATAGTTGTATTTCAAGGACTGAGTCACCCTGCTAACAAAATTGCTGTATCATGCTAACAGTCTGTTACCAGCTCTTCTGTTGGTAAACAATGTGCTATCTCAATTTGCTCATGTACTCAAAATGCCAAAATGTCATCTTAAATGCTGTTAACTTGTAGGGCTTCCCCTTCTGAGTACAAGAGCTTAAGCCTCTGATACAGATGCTGCTAATAGCCTTGGTAAAGCCAGACTTCAGTTGGAAAAATATGCACAAGAGAACATCTGCTGGAATCCTAGCTGAACCAGAAAGCACCTGGCTGTGGGGACCTTACCAGGGCTTGGCTTTGGTGTCTCCAAAAACCAGTGGTGGTTTGGTGGCAGCTTGCTGCCTTTGGATTCCTGGTAAAGCCCATGCATTACAGATGCCAGAACCTCAAGTAGCACTTCAGAAGTGGAGGAGGTTGTCTGCTCTGCTGCTCTCTGCTTTTTTTTTTTTTTTTTTTTTTTTAACCATATATTCAAAGCGCTGCTAAATCAGAGTAACAAAAAAGTAAAAGAAAAAAAAAAAAAAGGAAAAAAAGGGAATCTTCTGTGACAGCCTACCTTCTTGTAAGAGCTCTATGCCAAATTAAATGCAGTCATCTGTAGGTGTCTTTGTAAACAGGCAGTAGGAATAGCTCTGAAGCAAATGAAAGGGAAGGTTTGCTACTGAAACTGTTCTATGTAACTTAGCTTTCTGTGAGCTTACCAGTAAACTCTCCTATATTTTTGGATGAAAGTAATGAGACACTGATCAATTGCCTTAAAATTCAAAGGGAAGAAAAACTGATCTTGCTAAGGAAGACAACTTCTTAAATATATTTGCATGAGTATATACCAAGTTAGTTTTCTAGTAAGCAATTAAAAAGATTTTTCACTAGCATAAGACATATCATAATGCCTGGTATGCAGAAGAAAGATTTCCATCCACCCTCTCAGAAAGTTAACTCTCTTAAAGTTGTTGCATTTTAGGCACCCTTAAACTCTGACAAGTAAAAGAAAGGAAATAGTCATATTTTAAAGTTTTCTATTATACAGAAGCTTGTAGTGATAGTGACACATGCTATGAAAAATAATCTTAAATCTCAAAGAGAAAAAATACTGAGGAAAGCAGTGCACATGTACAGAATCAAATGACTTGATACTTAAGTTCTTTCCCAGGCTGCCATTTTGCATGTTTTGAGTTCTTTTTACCTTGCTGTCAATTTCTGCAGCAGACTCTTCTGCAATGGTATCAGAAAGCAGTTTATGCTTAAGAACCATAACTTGAGCCATGATATTCTCATTTTGCTACATCCTGTGACTAGAAGTGGCATTCAAAAAACAATTTTTCCATTTTGACTGCACAATACTGTTACTCAAGTTCAGCCACCCTGCATGTTTCATGCTACAGTTTTTTATTCCCCCAAAGTCTCTCATTCTTAAAACAGTCTGTAGAATATAAAATTATTTAAAGTGGGAGAAGGGTTGAGCATCTAGAGGGTAAAGCTGCTGTTTAAAAGAAACTTGATGACAAGCTGGAAGAATCTCATGAAGCTTGATAAAGGAAAAGGCAGAGCCTTGTACCTTAGATGCAATATTCTCAAGTACCTGCACTGTCTGGTTGGTGGTGGAGGAAGAAAGGCGTGGCCTTGGGAGACTGGAATTTCAACTGGATTTGGCCCTGAGCAATCTTACTTGCTGCTGAAGTGGCATCAGATTTCAAGGTTAACTCATTTGAGAAGGATGATGGATCGGATAACTTTAGAATCTCTGGGGAAGAAAAAAATTCTATGACTCTATTGCAGTGAAGTTTCCTTCAGTGGGGTATGTGAAAATGCAACAGTAGTGCTCAACATTTAGTTAAGTAGGAGCAAAAATGAGGTATACATTCTCCCCGTTACATCCACTTAAAAAACAAAAAGGTATCTCATGCTTTAAAAGGAAGTTGTTGTCTTCCCATTTCATTAGTTTCTGATCTCCTAAAAGAGATTGTTCATAGAAGGAGCATCCTCCTTCTATGATTAGCTCTCAAATGCCAAGAGAGTACGCAATGCATTGCTTTTTTTCAACTGTAAGTTTTATTGCTACTCCTTCCTGAGTTTGCTACTGAAAATGGACAGCTTGTGAAATACTTCAACCTGTCTGGCTTCTGACAGGTCTTCCTACAAAAACCTGAGTTATCCAAGAACCGTCTGCTTGTAGCTGTCACAGCTAACTATTGCTCCACAACCTTCACTTCTAAAGAAAAGTCCCTTGGGAATCACAGAATAGCAATGACATTAGCCAGAAACTGAGTCCAACTTGTGGCAGATGAAGTAAAATCAGGAGAGGAAAAAAAAAAAAAAAAAAGCTCCTTGTCACAACTTTGAATTTACAATGACTGTTTTCCCAGTTTTTTCTAATGAATGACAAGACCACTGCAAACATTAGACAAGTTTATATGTTTCTTTCAGAAAACTGCAGATAAATGCTGGATGGGGATCTGAGCAACCTGATCTAGCTGTAGGTACCCCTGCTCGCTGCAAGTACTTTCCATTCTGGTTTGCCTACACTGTGTTCTCCATCTGTTTTTTAAGTATTCCAACTACTGTTAGCTTAAAGGTTTTTATGTACAGACTCCTTTTCTCAAGATTCTGATGTAAAGTTTCTCCAGTGTCACAATAACAAATTATATGTGTTTATATAATGCACTTTCAAAACACCTTCCTTGCATTTCTTTAGACTTTAGACTTTTCCTGCCCATATATTAATTAGGAAAATGTTCCTTATGAGTATGTATTTAAATTACCTGTGTTTAATTAGATATTATTGCTAAATAATGGATTGGTTCCTTGTATCAGAATATGAGACTCTCACTAGTTGTAGTCAAGTTGACACACATGAATTTCTCAATGAGAAGACATCTTTGGATTCTGGCAATGCTAGATGCCAGCTGATCCAATGACTAGAGGCCAGAGAAGCCCAAAAGATTCTTCTTTCTTATTTTATTTCAGTTGCAAACAACAGAACTTAAGATGGAGATTTTTTCAGATAAATATGTGTTGGCTTCAGAGGAAAGGATTGTTTTTTGTTTTTTTTTTTCTTTTTTTTCTTTTTTTTCTTTTTTTTAATGAGATACTATGAAAGTTCTGTGTTGTCATGCTTTCTCCAAAGGTCCTTTTTCTGCACAGCCATTGTGCTGAAAATGCCTTTGCTTTGAGGGGAACTAAGCAATGTCAGGTTAATCCAGTAGTAGATTCACCAACTTCCACCCTAAGCGTAACCTATTTTTAAGAGTTGCTTACAACTCTACTGCAATAAATACCCTTCTGCAGCTATTTGGAAGCATACCAGTTGTCATTTAACCCTGCAGGTGCTTGCTCCCCCCTTCTTCTCATCTGGATGGGGGAAAGAACTGCAAAAAAACAAACTAGAACTCATGGGTTGAGATAAAACTATTTACAGAGATGGAGAAAAGGTTAATAGTTATAACTATATATTTATGTATATATATGAATGTACGTAACAACTGATGTACGGTTAACTAGCTCCCCAGCAAACAGAAGAGAGTAACTCCTCTCTCTTTAACATTCTTTCTGCATGAAGTTATATGGTATAGAATACCATTTGGCCAGATTAAGTAAACTGTCCCCATTCCATTCCCCTTCAGCTCCTTGGGCCCTTTGCTGAGAACAGCCTTGGCTCTCTGTACAACACTGCCCAGGAGCAACTATGAACACATCAGTGTGTTGTCAACATTGTTTTTCTCCTAGAACTAAAACATGGCATCATACCAAGCACCCAGAAAAAAAAAACCAAAACAATTTTGTCCCAGCTGAAACTAAGAAAATACCTTTTGCTTATTTGGAATTAAAATCAATTAGCTTGATAGGTGAAATAACATCTTTCATGTTCTTAATTGACAAAAATTGTTCCACAAGTATTATTTAAAAAATAAAAATAAAAAAATCCTATGGCTTTAATTAAGATAAATAATTACCATTGAAAAAAAAGAAAAAAACACCAGAAAGTTAAACACTCTTCTAGTTTACACATTCAGCAATTTACAGGAAAACAGACAAACAAATAAAAAACTAGCTAGGATAAAATAAGAACCATTTCTACAGAACAAAGACCAAAGCTCTCATTTTGTATATCATAGAATCATAAAGTGGCATTGGTTGAAGGGGACATCAACCATCATCACATTCCAACCCCCCTGCCAAGATCATGCTAAAGAGCATGTCCTGAGATAACACACGTGTCCTGTATATGTCCTATATTCTAGGACTTTATTAGCTCTAACATTGTGATCATTTAAAGGTTTCATTACTTCAGTCCCATCCTGCAGTGCAGCAGACTACAAACCTAATTCTCCATTCATAGCTGTCCACTTACTTAGCATTTCTGTTTTTCTCAAATTTGTGCATTAAAGAAATGCTAAGTGGAAAAATGAAATTACAGGAACAATGGAAAACAGGCTGGTGTTGCAACATTTCTTGCCAAGATGAAATCAAATATGAAAAATATATCAGAATCAGAAGTCTGAATGTATACTTTAGACTTTTATAAAATTAAGTGCTAGAGAAGTAAAGAGAAAAATTGAAAATGAATTTGTGAGTATTTACCCAAAGTGAAGGATGTGAAAGTCATCATGGGATGATTTTTTTATTGTTACCCTCGCACTTTCAGGGAAAAGTAAGAGATATTCATTCCTTTCTGGTAGGAAATAAAATTAGTTCCATCCAATTGTGATCTTTCACCAGCTTACCTTCCCATGAAATTTATGTATAATTATCTAAATAACGTGATAAGTATCCAATTGTATCCAATACAATGAGCACTGTGCACATCATCTTCATGCCACAAAAATGATAATCATTACAGGTAACTTACTTGTGGTGCTCTGTATTCCCATGGTGGAAATGTAACAACTGCATAAATCGAAAACGGGCTTTATTTTAAGTTGCAGCTTCTTCAAAAAGCAAAGCATCATTAAAGTACTCAGAAAACCAAAAGAGCTGTATAATCAATGGCTCCCTCATAAGCTGTGAATGGAAAGTAGAAAAACAATATAAGTACTGGATGTTAGTATTCAGAATATGTCACTTCAAGGTTCACAGCCATTATTTGATCTACATCATTATACCAAATATTTCAATTAAATAAGAATAATTAAATAAGAAAATGATTCAAATCTAACTTCAGAAGGATAATTGTCTACAGTTAGAAAATATTTTTGCACACCTATCTTAAATGTATAACAATGGAAATATGACTTCATCTAAAAATAACATAATTTTACCTAAAAATAGGAATCTAATATATGCTTCCATTATTTAAAAATACCATATTTTTAGATAATATAGCAGAGATAAATTATTAGTTGAAGTTAATATGCTTTATTTCTCCATGTATTTTGAATAAGTGATGCTGCTGAAAAAAAAAAAAAAAATACTATTTTGGCTTTTCTTACTGTATCAGCTCCCTCGTCCACTTTACTACTAAGCTGTGGAAAGAGCTGTACCAGCGAGGCAGCAAGGAGGGGTAAGAAGCAGTAAGTTAGAGATAAGGATATTTGAGACATTATTGCCTTCAAAGAAATGCATGTGGAACCCTCTTCAGGGGAAGCAGTCAGTCCTCAGAAAGAGTCCATGCTCCTGATCTAAACTAGACAGCTGTTGATAAGCTCCAATGCATAGGCTGAACTATGACCTTTCTGCCTATAAATGCATTTTGGCCATTACTGCTTTCACCCTTCATCTAATGCCTAAAAACCAAACCTTAGAAGACACGTAAAAAGTACTTACTTACTTCTGAACATGCTCTAAAAGCTATCCCTCAGAGCAGATTGAGTTTATTTTGTAATCTCTTTATAGTGGCTGAGCAATAGAAAATGTACTGCACAGCAGTCCAGAGTCAGTGTCTCATTTTAAATTGCTTGAAACATCATAAAAATTATGTTGGTTGCTCCAAAAGTAACAACTTCTATGTATGTCCATGAAAACTCCATCAGATCAAGGAACACAATAACACTATTTGATAGAGAGAGAATTCTCCACTACTGAACACCAGTTTTCAGCATGGTTGCCACCATTAGCCATGCACGTTCACCAGTGATGAATGAGAGCCTACGTGTCACAGTCATAAAAGTCTGCACAAGCAGAGGTGATCTACTGTCACCACTGCTGATATGCACTACCTGCCGCCTCACTGTGCTTGCATCTCAGTGGTCAGCCAGTATGGATGAATATCAGTAGGTGCATTTTTTCCATGTTGAGGAATTCCACAACACCCCTTGGTTTCACATGTGCTTCCATGTCAGACAGCGTTTTGTGAGACTGCCCCTCTGCTGCCAACTGTCTCATGGCAACAAAATGTAATGGAATATTGGCAAGAAAGTTCATTCTCTACTGCCACACCACCAACATCTGCCTCTCACTCATTATTTTTGGAGCTGCACTCATACTTTGCATTGAGACACCCATTCCTTTCAAAAATGAAGGGTTATGATGTTGTCAATGACATTTGAATAAGTATTTTTTATTCAACTTTATTTTTCATTAATGGATGGATTTATTAGTTTCTAGTTCTCAGCAACAGCCTCAAGAACTCAATGCTAGAAAATCTCCAATTACTCTTTGAAAAATTTATAAATATTTTAGTGATCTAATCAAAGTAAAGGAACAATGGAATATGATTTAGGTATGTATTATAAAAAGACCCAGTGAACAGCACAATCTATTTTTGAGTAATTTTGAATAGGAATGAATTCCTTAATTTCAGTCTGTTTGAGAATAATTTATGAGCAGAATAAGAGAAAGTATTCTTGAATATGTTATTATTTTGTTTCCCCCTTCTAATAAAGGTTAAAAAAATTGAAAATATATCCTCATCTAAGCCTGAATTTCTCTTTGAGAAGAATTTGACACAATCTGGATGACCAATTTTCTTCTGTAAAAACAATGGCTTGGACAGGAAACTGGGACAACTGAAAGCAAAAGAGTGAGGGAGAGGGAGGTATATGCTAAGAATTTTTTAAAAGAAAATTTAACTTGTACCTTGCAAAGAAGAGCAAATGATGTATTTTAGTCACTACTTACTTCAAGATAATACACATTCCATTGATTTTACTCTCACTTTAGTTTTTTAAATGGTAATTGCCTACTTACCCTGTTCTTATCAGTAATCAGGAGTAATTATTATATTTCTAAATGACCAACAACAACTACTGTGTCTTGTTTTGTTAATTAAATGCTCTTTAGAAGAATATATAACTTGCAGTGATGACATTTCTTTTTCTTGGCTACCAAGCTGACATAACTTTATTATCATTATTCTACCTGTATAAGGCAGTGAATGCAAAACTTCTAAAAAGATTATGTATAACACCTTAAATTTATGATTTATGATACAGAAAGAGTTCCAGCATGGGACCAAGTGGAGGAAATAAGGTGATTTTTCACCATAGGATATGCTGGGGATCTTATTTTGGGCTAGCTTCCAGATTACACCATCTTTAACTTGAAGGTATCATAAAGCCTTGTTAGAAAAACAAGAAAGTGGAATTCATGCGGTGCCAACTCAGCCGAAGTTTGGGTAGTTTCTCTGTTTAAGCACTCACTGCATGGTTAAAGGTCCACACTTGCGTTAGTTATTTCAGAGTAACTGAAGAAGTACTCACTCTGGAATCATTCTACAGCACAGTGTCACTTATGCAAGCTCACGAACTCATACAATGAATGCAAGCTCATCCTGTCTATGAAAAAAATAAAAAGGGGATCAATAGAAATTTGGGAGTCCACAAAGCATAAATTAAGAGCTACAGAATGACAAATACAGGTTATTCATCTTTTTCCCCATAATCAGTTATTATTAATGGTATAAAAGCATAGGAGTGAAATGTTTATCTTAGTCTTATCATTTTTGAGTAAAAAAGAAACATCTTTAGTACATTCAGAGGTTGTTTTTCAATGAAGATGATATTTCTGTGGAAAAGAAAGAGACAAGGACATTTCCTTCTTACAGAGTTTTCTACAAATAAATGAATCACAACAGAAAATACTGCCTAAGAAATATCTTCAGCACAAGGTTGAAAAGATTTAAATCCTGCGATGTAGCATAGTAAATAAAATCTTTTTTTCCAGAAAAAAAAAAAGCTGTTCTGCATGACCTTTGTCAAATCAGAATGTTTTCCACTCATAATAAAATACTGGTATTGTCTCTGAGAGGCCACACCTTGCATAATCAGCGACCTTCAGTTCTCTTCCATCAGCCCGGAAAGTGTAGGCATTCCTCTGAACACATCAATACCTTTTCTGATGTTCTGAAATGACTCCTTGTTTTCTCAAGCAAGATTTGAAGGTAATGCACTGTAGTTCTTAATATTTGTAAATCTCATGAATTTATTTGGCCCTTATGCTTTGAATGTCACACCTATTTCATTTGGTAACTTATTTAAAAAAGGGAGACATTTTGCAATCAAAAATAACGTGGTACCTTTTGACCTCTCATACAATGCTCATGCAACTCAAGTTCTGGCACCATACAGAGGTTATTTCTGTCTATTTATACATCAGTTTTGCCATGTAAGTGTGGCTGTTTATTTGAAAGTTATATGTAATCTTTGAAATCTATCCAAACTGTAGTAGTTGCAACTGATCATATGCCCATAGGACAGTTGTACTGTATTTTATTTACACCCTTGCAATTGTCGCCGCCCTTGAACAACTCCGTACTTTTTTTTTATTATTATTTTTCTATAGAGGCAGAAGAGCATAGACAGTGTGTCTGAAGAAAGGAAACTAAATCCAGGATAACTCTAATAACTAGTACAGAATTAACTGGTAATATTTAATAAAGCTTGTATTGCTAAATGTTATGCTGAATTGGAAGCAGCTTGTTTGAGTATGCAGAAACTTCACAGTTTCTCATAGACTTTTTGTATGTGCTCAAGAGAGTGCTTAAAACTGTTTTTTAATTAACATTTCACTCACCAATTATTTGAAACTAAGTAGGATCCAAAATACAAATGACAAAATAGAAAGATGGAGAAGCAACTTTGAGTTAAAGGGGTAGAAAAACAGAATAAGTAAAGTGAAGTTTCCTAATGTGATGGTATAGCATATTTATATGAATAAAGTAGACTAAATTATCCCTGTCTGGACATTTTACGTTTATGCAAGGAAACCTCAAACCACTGAGAAACTGAAACTTAAACCAGGTGTACTAGAACACCTAATGTAGCTGATTTAGAAGATTCTCATTAGAAGAGGAGAATGTTTCTAGTGTTCCTGAGCAGATTTTAAGTTGTTGCAGAATCTGCTATTAAGTTCAACATCAATTTAAGTAGCAGGCTTTATTCAAATTATTTGTCATTTTTCTTTAAAAAAAATAGTCAGATAATAGTCAGATTTATTAATACACAGTAAATGAAGCATTTGTGATCTTGAGGAGTGTGGGCCTGGCAAAGAGTGGACTCAGGACCCTGAACTGTGGAAGAGCAAACTTTAGGCTGTTCAAGGAATTGTTGGACAAAATCTTCTGGGAAGCTGTTCTTAGAGACAAAGGAGTGGAAGAAATCTGGCTACTCTTTAAGGATGCCTTTCTGAGAACGCAAGAGCTCTCTGTTCCTCAGAATAAGAAAGCAGGCAGGAAAGGCAAGAAGCCAGCATCGCTTGGCAAGGACCTGCTGGCCAGACTGAGGGAAGAGATTGTACTGGCTGTGGAAACAAGGGCATGTCACCTGGGGAGAATACAGTGATGCTGTCCAGACTTGTGGAGAGGGGATTAGGAAAGCCAAGGCACAGGCTGAACTGAACTTCATGAGGGATGTTAAAAACAACAAGGAGGTATTCTATAGGTACTTTGGTAAGAAGAGGCAGGACAAAAAGAGCATACCTCCTTTGGTAAATGAGAAAAGAGAACTGGTTACAACAGATATGGAGAAGGCTGAGGTACTGAGTTTTTTGCCTCATCTTCCCTGGCAACTAGGATTTGTTTATCTCTCACGTCCCTGAAGTTTGCATCTCTGAGCCTTTAGGTGGGAACTGGGAGAGTAAATCCTCTTCCTCTGCCCCCCCCCTCCCTCCTCAGCTGTAAGGGCAGACATAGTCTGAGATCTCCTCACAAGACTGAATGTATACAAATCTCTGGGGCTGGATGACATGCATTCCAGTATCCTAAAGGAGCTGGTTGACATGGTTGCTGAGCCACTCTCCATCATATATGAAAAGTTGTGGATGTTGGGCACAGTTCCCAGGGACTAGAAAAAAAGGAAATGTCACTTCCATTTACAAGAAAGAGAGGAAAGAGGGCCCAGGGAACTACAGGCTGGTGAGCCTGGGAGTATCTGTGCCTGGGAGTATCACGGGACAGACAGATACTCCTAGAAGACATGTCAAGGCATAAGAAAGGTGAGTGGGTGAGCTGAGACAGCCAACATGGCTTCACCAACAGAAGGTCATGCCTGACCAGTCTGGTGGCCTTCTGTGATGGAGTGAAAATGTTGGTGGACAAAGGCAAGGTGACCACTTGGACTACTTGGACAACTACCAAGGCCTTTGACATGGTTTCCCACCACATCCTTATCTTTAAATTGGAGAGATACATATTTGAGGGGTGAACTATTTGATGAATAAAGAATTGATTGGAAGGGTTGACAGACGGTTGTAGTGAATGGCTCTATGTCCAGGTGAAGGCTGGTGACAAGCAGTGTTCCCCAGGGATCTGTCTTGGGACCAGTGCTTTTTGAGTGCACCCTGAGCAAGTTTGCCGATGACACCAAGCACAGTGGTGTGGCTGACACGTTAGAAGGAAGAGATACCATCCAGAGAATCCAGAGACATCCAGAGAAACCTCGACAAACTGGAAAGGTGGGCCCATGTGAATCTAACGAGGTTCAACACAGCAAAGTACAAGGTTTTGCACATGGGTCAGAGCAACCCCAGATACATATACAGACTGGGAGAAGAGCCCCTTGAGAGTAGCCACACAGAGAAAAACCTGAGAGTCCTGGTGGATGAAAACCTGAACAGGAGCCATCAGTATGCGCTTGCAGCCTGGAAGGCCAACAGTATCCTGGGCTCCATCAGAAGAGGGTGTGAGAACCCTTCTTTGTCTTCTGTCTCAAAGCTTGCTTCCTTAGGTATTCCTTGTGATAAGACTCTTAACTGATATGTGGAGGTGGCAAATGATGGGGGCTACCATGTGACAATCAACATCACTTTGACATTTGAAAGCACCTTCCTCCAGAGCTGCTTGCCTCCGGAAGAGAGTGCTCAGGAGTGGTTACTGGCGGAAGATCTGGCCTAATAGCCCCAGCTTGGTGTGGAAAACTGGGGAACAACACCATCGTGCTCTGTGAAAAACAGGATGCAGACGGGCATCCCTGTTCCCTCTTATCTGCTGGCAAAACCCAGAAGAAGATAACAAAGGAATTTCTGCTGAGATCCCAGAGCCAGTAGCTGCCACTCCAAGGAGAGCTGACTCAACCACTTCGGATTTGAGCTGTCACTCAAAAGAGAGCTGACTAGACCACTTTGGACTTATAAATAAGTTTGTACTGCCATCGTTGTCGTCGTCATCACCATGGACACCTTTGTCAACAGAACAACAACGCCCGACGACCCACCACTACTGAAGATCAATGACTGAACTATGAGTCACGCTGGACCCATGGTGGTGACTATCTCCCTCTTGCCTCCTATAGAGACTCCTTGCTTCTATTTTCTATCTTTTCTGCTGCCCTTCTCCATTCCCCATCACCCTAATTTGTACCTATAAAGACTCCTTGCTTCTATTTCCTATCTTTTCTATCGCTCGCCTTCCCTTCCCCATCACTCCAACCCGTAATACTGTCCGTCCTCCCTTTCCCCATCTCCCTTATTAAGATTTGTAAAAAACTAGTCGGACCAGCATTTGAACCATTGCTTCTTAATCTCACGCCGGGTATACATATATCAAAGAACCTCCTCTCCCTCCTATAAATTTGGAGCCAGACAGAGGGGTGGCCAGAAGGGACAGGGAGGGAATTGTCCCTCTCTGCTCTGCCCTCACGAGGCCCCATCAGGGGCCTGTACTGCATCTGGGTCTCAGATTCTCAGTACAGGACAGATGTGGAGCTGTTGGAGAGGCTCTAGAGGAGGGTTGAAAAGGTGATCAGAGGGCTGGGACACCTCTCCTGTGAAGACAGGTTGAGGGAGCTGGGCTTGTTCGGCCTGGAGAAGAAACGGCTGCGAGAAGACCTCACTGTAGCTTTCCAGTATTTAAAAGGGGATTATAAAAAGGGGGTGGAAATCAACTTTTTACAAGAGTAGACAGTGATAGGAGAAGGGAATGGTTTTAAGCTCAAGGACGGAAGGTTTAGATTGGATGTCATGGGGAAGTCCTTTACAAAGACAGTGGTGAGGCCCTGGAACAGGCTGTCTGAAGAGGTTGTGGATGCCCCGTCCCTGGAGATGTTTGAGACCTGGTTGGACGGGACCCTGGGCAACCTGGTCTAGTAACAGTTCTGGAGGTTGGTGGCCCTGCCTGTGGCAGAGGGTTTGGAACTCTATGATCCTTGGGGTCCCTTCCAACCCAAGCTATTCTATGATTCTTACTGTTCACTCACTCTTAAATTTTGGGTTTTCTAAACGTATACGTAAGCAGCTAAATGTAAAAAAATCATTCCCCCCCCTCCCCCCTCCACCGCCAAAACCCAGCCTATTTATATCTTATTCTTTGTGAGGCTTCATGCTAATAAATGTTTGATTAAGTGGGCAATGTAGCTGAATAGAATTGATATTAATAGATCTAATATGAATAAATACACATTTCCCCACTTGTTCAATTAAGGAGTGTCTGACTAACACAAAGCTGGAAAACTACGTGAATAGATAACATCAAAACAGTATTCATAAAAATTGGATTCAAAATACCCAGAAGAGCTCGTTTTCATACTCAGGGTATCTGCATTAGAAGTTATACAACATGCGGAGGCAGAATTGGGAAGCTGAGGGAAAAATTGCTGTTATAGGTGAAAATAAGCTGTTTCTAGTTTTATACTGAAATTCAAACCATTTGGGGTCTAAGTCCTTAGGCAATTTTCTACACAGAAATTGATTTAATGCTGTTATTATTTTTCCCTCAAATTGATTAAATAAGACTGTGGAAGACATTATACTTTTAAATACTCCTATCATTTATGGAAAAGATCAGATAATATTGAACTCCCTCAGATCTGGTTCTTAGTTGCCGCAGAACAAAATTTTTGGCCCCTCACCACAGTGCTAACTGTACACTTCTATTCACAAATACAATACTACCAGTAGCAACCATCTTATTAGTAGCAGTAAAAACAAAGCATGGTGTTGCTTTAAAAATTATCCAATTCAAACAGAACACATTGTCAAAGAAAAATCATAATGTACTGGTAACTGAATAAGATATAACATATTGAACAAAATCTTCATTACAACAAAATAAAATACTGGCACGGACTTGAAAGAAAGATGGATGGAGATTTTTTTTTTTTTTAAAGCAATCACTGCCAGAACAAGCTAAGCACATCCACATAATTGTCACTGATGGCAAAAACAGCCATGCTAAATCATACCTACATCAAAGATTCTCCAAACCAACCAAATTAAAACCAGAGGAATACTGCTTATTTCTGAACCAGCACAACTTCAACCTGTCCAAAAGATAAATCTTGACCCTTCATATTTAAGCACACAGTTTCTTCAGCTGAAGGTAAAGAATACTCTAAGAGCAATAGTAAGCCCATCTATTTCAGCGGTTTGCATACATTCCATGCTGTCTTAAAACACATTTTTCAAAAAGAATCCAAGTAACTGGCAAGATGAGTAATCCGCTGAGGGAAAAAAAAAAAAGCAACAAAAAAAACCACAACCCATAAAATACCTTAAAAAGCTTGTTTGTAACTTAGTCTTGTTTCTTCTTCAACTTATCCTGGATTAAAAAGAGCAGAGCAGTCTGAAAAAGTGAGAAAGAAACAAATCAACTGGGAAATAAATGGATGAGACAGAGTGGTATAATTTGTTTGTTAATTGCTTAACAGTAGGGGTAGTAAATCTAATAAATATATATAATTGACTTACCAAGATGCAAGAGTTTAGGCCCAAAGTGGTGCTAAGCAATTTACTTGTGACTTACAGATTTATAAGACTTCTCTGTTGTTCAGTCCAGTGCCACTTGCTTTCACTGGAATATATAAGACATCCAGTAATACTAGTAGAAGTTATACGAGGGTATTTAAGCATGATGTTTGTGCAAATAAAAGAGTTATTGTCCTTCCTGCATAGAAACTTTGTTTCAGCTGTATAGTATACAACTACATATATTTGATATGTATAGAGATACCAGTGTCAACTGAACATCAAGCCAGTTTAGTACGGTTTAAAAACTAGCGTGATTTTGACTGCTCAGTTACAGATACCCCACACAAGCATAGGAGCGCAGGTACCTTATTGTTTATATACCTCATTCCCACCTCCTCTTCCCCATTTTACATAGTTGAATTTCCTAAATACAGGCACAAAAAGAGTCACAACTTCTCTTTATCCTCATCGCTTTTCTTTGCATCTTACTGAGTTTTGTTATGCTATATCTACACTGTTACATTTTACTGTACTGTTTTAAGGTGGAGAGGATCCGTACACAGCATTCAAACTGAGGTCAAGTGACAGATGTATATATAATGGCTAAAAACGCTCTCCACTTCCTTCTCTTTATTTTTTTTTCTTTTAATAAAATATTTGGGGTTTGAATACAGAGAAATAGAAGCTAAATATTGTAGAATTCCAACACTACTCAGTAACAAGGTTCTCACAGTAAAAGTTAATTCTATATATACTATTATACATGCTAAGTTACAATCATTTTTCTTCCCATGTTCATCACACTGCGTATATTGACATGGAAATTCATCTGCTAGTTTACCACTAATCCCCAAAATGGTCTTTTGTATCTTTTTGGCCATTACCTATGTCTTTGTTATGGTGAATAACTTAGCAAACTGTGTCACTTCACCATTCGTTCTCTTTCTCACTTCACTGATGAATACATCCCTGTGGACCCCCACGGTGATCTTCCAGCACAAAAACTGACCGGTAACTCCTCCTTTGTGTGCTATGAGCTGTTTCTGTGCACAGGAAACATACAGAGTGGGAGACTTCTTGAACTACTTCCAAATTTGAAAAATTTTTCACCTAACTTGTAATTATTTCTAATACATAAATGATATTTTAATGATAGAAATATATTCCTAGGAAGAGACCCAGCAATTATCCTGTTGAAAACTAACTTTTTTTTTTTTTTCTTATTAGAAGTAATTTAAGTTTGCCCTCTGTCGCACCTTGACATTTTTGCTCAGCTTCTATTTTTTACATACATGAATTGCTGGCTTTTTCAATAGCAAACTGTCACGGATGCGTATATTTTGAAAAGAAGCAGTTTCAGTACCATTACACTTACACATTCACCCTGAGGCATGATTGTCCCAATACACAATTTTCATCCTGCAATTTAACAAGAGTTAACTTGTTTCTTTCTCCTTCCTGTAACTGTCATAGGATTTTCAGTGTGCGTTGAATAACATAAGCCCTTTCCTGTTCCCATGGAAATCAATAGTAACACTTCATACCCATTAAGCTCTATCAGAGAGAAAATGAGTTCTAAGTAATTAGGACCTTCTTTTGTTTGGTCAGAGGTTCATTTGAAATCCAAAGAACTCTTAGTCAGGAAAACACAGAGACCTCTTCAGTGAGCTAAAATGTTTATACAACAGAAATAAAGGGCAAACACCCTTCGCCCCCCTTTGCAGGACCCATGCTACTCCTGTCCGCTACATTGTGACTGCAGTAGCGCAATGCTGTGTGTGTATCAAAGGACTAATCAGAGATTCTAAGGATGATTACAGAAATTCAGCCTTTAAATAGGCTGTCATAATCTCTTAGTAGGTATAATAGGATATACATAGTTAAAATAAAAATAGGGAGAAGGTTTCTTTATTTTCCCTAGAAATCCCCAAGTTTTGAAAGACCTAGAAAAGCTAAACATCACATATGGTATTAATCATATAATGCTGTACCTACAACTTTTTATTTAATAGAAGGAAGAATAATTTGCCAGATTTCCTGTAACTGAAAAGCACAGAAATTTCAGAATCAACCCAGTAGTAATACTGTGCATTAGGGAGTGGATAGTAACATAAAAGCACAATAGACATCGCAAAAATGGAAAGATTGACTCCTCAAAAATATGTCATTCAAATACCAACCAAATCCAGTGCATTCAGGAACTAAGAGACAACTGTTGCAATAAGTGTTTTAGGATTACTGCAACTTCCCTGAATGATGTAAGCTTTCCGATTCCAAAAAGTATTGTTAACAAATGCCACAGGTCATTGAAGCTTTGTAGAAAATCCCAACTACACTGCCTTCTTGCTGTGAGCAAAAGACACACTGTAGTGAACTGTAGGTGCACCACAGGTAACTGAGTACGTTTAGAAACTGGTCAGTTTTTACAGTTTTCAATGTATTTCAACTCTAAATAATGAACTCATCCAATATCATTCTAAAGATTATGATTAACCAGTGAACATAATCTTCTTTAACATAACATTCCCTTATTGTGAATCTTATTCTAGACTTCAGCACAAACATCTAAGGCATATTTCATAAAACATTAAACACAGTATTATACACATGCTCTGCTGAAGTTATAAACTGAAAATTGGTTTACTGTACTGCATTTGATATTTGACTTAACAAGTACCTATAAAAGACAGAAGGAAGCAGGCAGGTACCAACTTGACAATCTACCTGACACCAGACAGAAGATTTAATTATCATTGTCACAATTTTGCAGACCTACTTTGTTCTCACTTACTCAATTTTAACATTACCAATCTCATGAAGATCAACAAGGCCATGTGCAAGGACCTGCACCCGGGTCAGGGCAATCCCAAGCATGGATATAGGCTAGACAGAGAACTGCTTGAAAGCAGCTCTAAGGAGAAGGATTTGAGGCTGTCAGTTGATGAAACACTCAACATGAGCAGGAAATGTGCGCTTGCAGCCTGGAAGACCAACCATATCCTGTGTAGCATCAAGAGAAGCATGACCAGCAGGTCGAGGGAGTTGGTTCTGTCCCTCTACTCTGCTCCCATGAGACTCTATCTGGAGTTCTGCATCCAGTTCTGGGCCCCTCAACAAATGCAGGACACCAAGGTGTTGGAGCAGGTCCTAAGGAGAACCATGAAAATTATCAGAAGGCTGCAGAGCACCTCCCCTATGGAGACAGGTTAAGAGAGTTGGGGTCCTTCAGCTGGAAGAGAGAAAGCTCCAAGTGGACTCCAGTGCTTGAAGTGGGCCTACAGGAATGCTGGTGAGGGACTTTTTATGAGGGCAAGTAGTAACAGAATGAGAGGAAATGGCTTTAAACTGGAAGAGGGTAGATTTAGACTAGATATTAGGAAGAAATTCTTTACTGTGAGGGTGGTGAGACAATGGAACAGGTTGCCCAGAGAGGTTATGGATGCCCCCTCCTAGGAAGCATTAAAGGCCAGGCTGGATGGGGCTTTAAGTAACCTGATCTAGAGGGAGGCATCCCTATAACAGTGGGATTGGAGCTAGATGATCTTAAAGATCTCTTCCAACCCAATCCACTCTATGATTACTCTTATAGAGCTCTTAACAAAAAGTAGCACAAAATACTTTCCTTCCAAATCTCTCAAGTAGAAAAAAATTGTGCTTTAGATTTCTAGTGATAGACTTCTAAAATCAATGTAATTCTTGATGAACAGTACCTATGATTTGAAGAAATTCAGATTTTTGGTTCTTCTTAACAAGTAAATTGTGCTTAGGATCCACGGAACTCAAATTTAGAAATTAGATATAATACAGAAGATGTTCTGGAAAGCTCTGCTGTGAATGTTAAAATATATATGTACTGATAAAATCCTATAAGTGTAAAATAATGATCCAAATGTCCTTGAAGAAGCATTTGATGAATGTCAATTACTACAAATTATGTAAAACTAATTAAGAAGTATAATCTACAGAAAATGTGGCAAACAGAAATAATTAACCATGAATAGCCACTTCCCTTTTACACCTTCTCTAATCTCTATGTACTAGCACACAGACAATAATTATTCTAAGAGCACCTCTATTTACGTACCTTAGTTTTGCTTTCACTAGTCTTGTCATCCAATCTATCATCCCTCTTCATTTTCTTTATGACAATGAATCCTAAAAATTATCACATCTATCATTGAGTTGTTGTTTTGCATTTGTTTGTTTGTTTTTTTAAATCAGATTTTTAGTCAGATTTTGTATTCATAGAATCATAGAATCACAAGGTTGGAAAGGACCTACAAGATCATCTAATCCAACCATCCTCCCATTACCATTGCTACCACAAGCCACTAAGCCATATCTCATAGTTCCTCATCCAGACACCTCTTGAACACTGCCGGGGACAGCGACTCCACCACCTCCCTGGGCAGGCCATTCCAGTGCCTGACCACTCTCTGAGAGAAAAACTTTTTCCTCACGTCTAATCTAAATCTCCTCTGGCACAATTTGTGGCCATATCCTTGAGTCCTGTTTGTTGCCTGGGAGAAGAGTCCAAACCTCTCCTCATCACAGCCTCCCTTCAGGAAGTTGTAGAGCGCAATGAGGTCTCCTCTGAGCCTCCTCTTCTCCAGACTAAACAAACCCAGCTTCCTCAGCTGCTCCTCATAAGACTTGTGCTCCAGACCCCTCACCAGTTTCACTACCCTTCTCTGGACATGTTACAGGGCCTCAACATCATTCTTGTAGTGAGGGACCCAAAACTGAACACAATACTCAAGGTGTGGCCTCACCAGTGCTGAGTACAGGGGGATGATTACCTCCCTGCTTCTGCTGGCCACACTATTTGTAATGCAGGCCAGGATGGCGCTGGCCCCCTTAGCCACCTGGGCACACTGTCAGCTCATGTTCAGCTGAGCATCAACCAACGAGGTCCCCTTCCTCTTCACAGTCATCCAGGCACTCAGTCCCAAGTCTGTAGTGCTGCATGGGGTTACTGTGGCCAAAGTGCGGGACCTGGCATTTGACCTTGTTGAACCCCATCCCGTTCACCTCAGCCCAGTGATCCAGCTTATCTAGATCCATCTGAAGGGCCTCCCTACTCTCAGGTAGATTGACTCCACTTCCCAACTTGGTGTCATCTGCAAACTTACTGAGGGTACACTCAATCCCCTCATCTAGGTCATCAGTAAAGATATTAAACAAGATGGGTCCCAGTACTGACCGCTGGGGGACACTACTTGAAATGGGTACCAGCTGGACTTAACTCCATTAACCACTACCTGTTGGGCACAGCCCTATACCCAGTTCCTTACCCAAAGAAGGGTATACCTGTCCAGGCCATGGACAGCCAGTTTCCCCAGGAGAACACTGTGAGAGAGTGTCAAAGGCTTGGCTGAAGTCTAGGTAGACTACATCAATAGGCTTTCCCTCATCTACCAGTCTGGTCACCCAGTTGTAGAAGGAAATGAGGTTGGTCAAGCATGACCTTCCTTTCATGAACCCGTGCTGGCTGGGCCTGATCCCCTGGATGCCGTGCACGTGCCATGTGATCTCACCCAAGATGATTTGCTCCATAATTTTCCCTGGTATCAAGGTCAGGCTGACAGGCCTGTAGTTCCCCGGATCCTCCTTACTGCCCTTCTTGTAGATGGGAGTCATATCGGCAAGCCTCCAATCCTCTGAGACCTCTCCAGATAACCAGGAGCGCTGGTAGATGACAGAGAGCAGCTCGGCAATCACTCCCATGAGCTCCCTCAGCACCCTAGGTAGAGCCTGTATGGTCCCATGGACTTGTGACAGTCCAGATGGGGGAGGAGCTCTCTAACTGTCTCCATCTGAATCACTGGGGGTGTATTCTGCGTAGCATCTCAGACTACCAGATCAGGGCATAAAGTGCCCTGAGGATAACTGATCTGACTATTAAAGGCAGATGTAAAGAAGGCATTGAGGACCTCAGCCTTCTCCTTATCCTCAGTGGTCACATTCCCCATTGCATCAAGTAAAGGATGGAAATTCTTCTTGGTTCTTCTCTTACCACTGATATATTTGTAAAAGGCTTTCTTATTCTCTTTTACTACAGTAACCAATCTGAGTTTGAGTTGGGCTTTTGCCTTCCTAAGTTCCTGCCTGCATACCTTAGCAACTTCTTTGTAATCTCCCCAAGTAGCCTATCCCTTCTTCTGGAGGAAATAGACTCCTTTTCTTCCCAGAGTATCAACAGTAGTTCCTGCTTCATCCACACCGGTCTTCTTCCCCTTCGGCTCGCCTTACAGCATTCAGGAACAGCCTGTTCTTGTGCCTTTAAGGTTTCCATCAGACAGGCCTAAAATAGCCATGCATAATATCAAATTAAGCACAACTATGTAGACAATTTTCTGAGTCTTCTTTAGTGAGTATTAAACTCTATCAGATAGAGAAAAATAAAGGAGTATATCTTAGTATGATTTCTCAATTTTCTAGTTATCATAATATTTTTACAATAGTAAGAGATAATACGATTGACTAGCAAGAAGCAAAATAACTAGATATTACTGCCACCAATATATTTCACAGATTTTTTTGCTATTCTTTTAGTTGTCAACACATGGACAACAACCTATGGTAGTGTGCTCAGGTCAGATTTCATTTTTATTCTCTTTAGATTCATTTTTAGCAAAAAAAAAAAAAAAAAAAAAAAAAAAAAAAAACCTATGAAAATTCACTTATTCACAGATTTTATAATACAGTATGGAAAGATACTTTGAAAACACTTATTTTTTATGAGGGAGAACAGAATATCAGAAAAGCTGGCTGTATTTGAATACAATGAAATACGATTGAATAATAATTGCATATATTTTATGTGTACATTAGATATGATAATTAAACATTGGTTCAGAATATATGTATATACAGTTAACACACCTAAGAATCCACTCTAAGAAGCTCTAATGAACTTTAAGCTATTAATAAGGGATACGACATAGTACAGTAGATTGAATATAATCTTTATAATTGGTATCATTAAGTGCCTACGTAAGAACATCTCTGGATTTGAATGATATTAAGAAGAAATACAATAAGCATGTATCTGTAATTATTTTGAAGCTAACAATGTAGAAAAGCAAGAAAATATCTGCAGTGATTTTACTATTTTAAACCTGTTTCCTATGTTAATACTATCGTAAAATAGAAACAACAATAAGTATGAACAAATAAAACAATGCAAATCGTACAAGGCGATGGAATTTTGTCAGTAACTTCAGTGAGACTGACTTCAACAAGAAGCTGAAATACCAAGCTAGAAGGTAATACAAAGATTTTCATATGACACTTGTCAAGTTCCCAAAGTAAAATAAGCTCAGATTTTTCTGATTTTTATGGAAACCACTGTTCATATCAAACCTACATACTATAGAATGAGAATATTCCTATTGTCAAGAGCTTCATATTCAGAAGATGAGACATATAATCTACTTGATATTTCATTAGCATCCCAGAGTATGCAAAAAGAAGGAAATCCAGTCCCAGAGTGCTTCACAGAAAAGCTTTATTTTCTTCATCTTAATTTTTATTATTTTTTATTTAAGCTAAGGTAAAGCCTGTAGGCATTTAACTTTGAAAAGGCATGAAAAGTTTCAATACAAATAAAAGATTGTCTTTCAGTTTTGTTTTGTTTCTAGGTAAAGGTAGGTAACTGTCAAGAAATCTCTTTAATTTTATATTCTAAAAAAGAATGATTTATGGGGAAGAGAAATCAAATTATGTACCTATAATTGAAGGTTTTTGAAGGTAGTTCCCAGTTTCCCTAAAGGTAACAGTGAGAGATCTGCAATGATTCACTGGTTTGTACTACAAAGTTAGGAGGTGGGAACTCCATTTATTATACAACTCTATTAAGGAAAAGAAAGATGAAGAAAATTAAACATAGTAAGCATGGAAATGAAAAGAAAAATATTTATCCTTTTTCACACCTGTCAGAAATCCCCATAATTTTCAGATGAGAAAAACGTGTGAGCTATGAAAGAAGAAAAAAAAAACCTGTATTCATAGAAGATGACTTTTTAAAATTATGATGCCATTGCTGTGAATTCTTGATTTCTTTTACACAAAGACACTGGTGCCCGAAAGAATCAGCAACATGTCTGTATGTTTTGGCATGTAAATACAGGTACATATCTGACCATTCACACATCTGAATTACTACCAAAATTACAAAGGCTACCACAAAAGCAATGCCTGCTAATATATTATGTTGGTCCCCAGCAGATGCAGATGCTGGTAGTACAGCACTAGAGGTTGAATCTTCCCAACAATATTCCATTTGTTACAGTATGAAAAATGGAAAGATGGCAGAAGAGGGGCAGTCTGACAGAACAGTGTCTGACATGAAAGTGCAGATGAAGCAAAAGTGTGCTCCATGAATTAAAAATGGCACCCATTGATATTCATCGACAATTGTTGAACATTGTTGGAGACCAAATAGTGGATGTGAGCACAATGAGAAGATGAGTGATTTATTTCAGCAGTGGTAATAGTATCAGTGGGTCACCTATTCCAGTGCAGATTTTTAAAGAGTACAGCATGCAGGCTCTTATTCGTTGCTGATGAAAATGCATATCTAATGGCAGTGATAATGTTGAAAAAGTATTTTGTAGCTGAGAATTTTCTCTACCAAATAGCATTATTGTGCTCTTTGTATCTGTTGTAGTTCCCAGGGAAATAAATAGGATGCATTACTTTCGAGAGACCCACATATCTTTGAGTTTAGCATTCTAACTGGTCCAGTATTGCAAACTAATGTTTCATGCTTTTAGTGGAAACAACTTCAGTTTACACAGTTCAGCAGGTTTCTCTTCACCTCAGTGGAGCAAAATTTATTTGTTAAGTACAATCCCTTAATGACATTCTGTGTAAAAGAGAGATATTGTGGGCACATAGCAAATAGAAAAGGACATAAATGTACACAAAAACCTAGAAGAAAGGATCAAAAACCCACGATGAAAGAACCTGAATGCTTATTCAGATAGCAAACAGCTGAGAAAATTTAAAAGCAGAGAGATGACAGAAAATGCAGGAACACATCATCTCAAGAAAAGTCTCATATTTCTACTTGATACAGATTTAGAATATAAAAAAAGGACTTAGGTATTAACTAAGGCAGTTTCAACCATTTCAAACATTTTACTGGAAGTTTGAGTGTCGGAAAACCTTAAAATCATAACAAAAATCATGTAAAAATAAAAAAAGAAGCAAAGAAATCCTTTTCAGTCAAAACCTTTCAATCTTCCCAGAAAATAAATAAATAAATAAACAAACAAACAAAATCTTTAGTATATCTACTAAAAGAGAAAGAAAACAATACCAAACCAAACAAATTGCACTCTTTTTTTAAGGATACAGTATAATGCACTCAAAAAATACCCTTTTCTCCATAATTCTTCTTAAACCTCAGAAATTTTCTTACTAGAACTGGTTCTAGCAATCTTCTCTTTAAGGTTCTCTCTTAGTCTGTTAATTAACAATTTGGAATTTTTCCTTATAAATTGAATCAAAAGCAAAACCTATGCAAACTAAAATAATCAAAATACATGAGGATCTGGGGATTAGGGATCTGAAAGCACTTTAGTTCTGGAGGTTAATCTATTTTGAACCTTTCAGAGATTTTTGTATTATCAAAAAGTTCTTTTTAATGATATTCACACAAGTCAACTAAGATATGCCAGGGGGAAAGCCAGAGTAGTGGCTAGTTTTCAATCTCTGAAGTGTCCCTTTGAGAGATTTTCTGAGCTTTCCCAGGCTATACCAGCTGCAAAGAGCAAGCTGCATCGCAGCTGAGAAACTTTCAGGGCACTAAGGCTACCCAAAGAGACATCCATGCAGAGACACTACTCAAGAACAAGTAGAAAAATTCTGGTCCAACGTGGATGCTAGAAATGAAAATTTTAGCTGAATTCTGAGTGCCACGAACAGAACATTTATTATATGATTGTGATAATATAGGGGATATTACACATTTTAGGTTCATCCTGAGTTCCTAACTAGCATCCTTAATTCCTGGGCATACACTAAAACTGGCACGGGGCAATGAAATTTCTGTGGTAAGAAACTCCATAGAGAGCAGTGTTACAGCTTTCAGAGATCACTTCTCTGATAAAATGATTTTGTATAAACCTTTGTATAAACTCTTTCTTGACTGACGTCTTTTGATCTTTAATGAATCTAACGTAATACATCTGAACATCCTGAATGCTTGTAATTTTAATTGATTATTGTAGATGATTACAAGGAAGGTATAACAATTGCACATCTCAAGAGAACGTGATCTATATTTGTTTAGATGTGTTGAATTTGATTATCTGAAAGTAACTGTTAAAAACAGTCTAATAAAACCATAAGCTCAGTTCGTAGAAGTGATAGTTAAATCAATAACATGCAACCTATTATTCTCGTTGGCATAAGCCTTGAGTAGTCTGTCAGCAGAAGGTTATGCCATGAAACATAATTAAAGATAAAATTGATTACATATCTAAATCTTGAAACTGGAAAGGTTTTCTGATGATTACTGAAATATTGAAGTGTTTAATTCATCTCCAGTTTAGAGCACATCAGTAGAAAAATCTCTTTTGCAATTGTGATGTATTACTTCTAAGTTTACCTTTATTATAACAATATGCTTTTCCACTCTAAGAAGTGGTTATGAATAGAAAACTGATATTGCTTGAAAATACCAGTTTGAAATGCCTAGTAATGAGGACAGATGAATCCTTCCTAACATATTTCTGTACTTATTTTACTGTATCTCCATGTGAGCTTTCAATGCAAATTAAACCTGTAGAAGAATTATAATTGGTATTTTTATTTAAGGTAGTTTTCTTCTAAAGTTTAAAGGAAAACAGGAGCAAGGCATGTATCTTGCTTTTGTGTAAAGCTCTAGAATGATTGGGTTACAATGGGTCCTGAATAAGAGAATCCATACAGTGTTACATCTGACAAACCCTTTATACATTTCTACATAAGATGTAATTGTGTGAAGCCTATGTATTTTTCTTTTTGTAAAAAAGGAAAGTCATTTTACTGGTCTCCATGCAGACATCAGGGTGAGACTAAGAGATCCAGTTTCAGATGTACCACTGAAGATACCACACAACTTTAAATAGGTCAGTTAACTATTGTACAATTCTGTCTGCCTTTTTGTGAAAGGAGAATAAAAAAGTAGATATATTAAAAAAAAAGAAAACAACCCAAAACATAATAAAACAGTAAAATAATATTTATATTCTTGTGGTTTTGCACGGCTTATACTATATGGTTCAGCTACCTTCATATTATGTGGCAAGTGTTACAGAACTACAATTAATCTATGCCTATAATGGAGAAAATACTGTATTTCATTATCTTTATTATACATTTTTTATAGTAGTGTAACCTCAAAAAGATTTCACTCCATGATGCAGTACTCATACTCTGACAGGAGAATAGATCATCCCACCCATTGCTTTTTCTCTGTATATTTTTGTTGGTTGGAGAACTGTTAAAATGATAAGTATGTAATCGTTATTAAGCATCATAATCAAGAATCAACTTTGCATAGTGAAGTTGTCTAAATTAATCCTTTAAAAATCTATTTCAAACTTTTTTTTTTTCGCACTCAGTGAAAAGAATGGTATTTCAGTGATTCATGTTAGTATTTCAACTGTATTAGAGTGGTAAGTATTATACATCATTCAAGACTGGGGGAGAGAAGAGGAGCTACTATATTTCATAGTTTCTTGTTTTCCTTCACCCACTTACACCATAGTGCTAGCCAAACCTAGTGGCTGAAGAATATAAAGCATCATGCACAAATTCTAGCAGGCAGTCAGCCTGTGAGTTTCAAAACTGTCAAGGCTGCATGTTTCAATCAGTTTTGACATCTCTTGGCATTTCTCTTCAGATTCTACTTTCTATAAATAACTCCCTTCTTGGGTGTTATTTCTGGTTCATTTCTCACCATATAGCAAGAATGCTTCTCACCTTTTACTGTATCTTTCCCTTGTCTTCACTTTCAAAATATATATAAACAAGAATTATAACTTACCTGAATTAAAAAAAAAAAAAAAAAAAAAAAAAAAAAAAAAACCCTAGTAGGTTTTGGTGATAGTATGCATGTTGCATTTTAATTTGTAGTTGAGATGTTGGAGGAATTACCAGTAACTCCTTTTCTTATTCGATATAGTTGGAGTTTCCTGGCAGCATTTTGATTGAGTTGATAAACTAACAGTCTCAGTCATAACAGGAGAATCTAGGAAAGGAGTTATATCTATATAAAAGGTTCTGGGGGCCTCTGGAGGCTCTTTAATGATTGTACCTTCTTGTTTTCTACTTCCTTCTAAACTACAGAGAGATGATAGGACTTCATGATTCTCTGAGAAGTGTTCTTTAACATCGCTACATCTCAGGTGTATGTCAAGTTATCACAAGACTTTTCTGCTTCTTTTCAGGGAACTGTCCTAATGAGGAAAGCATTTTAGATGTTCACTTAGCAGTACGATTCTGCAGTGCATCAGAATAATGTCCATCCCATTCAATACTCAAAAAGTGTCCACATGAATCCACTAAGTGACTGTCCTGAAGGAACTAAAATGAAGAAATGAAAATATTTTTTAGGACTCCATAAGGAATAATCATCATAAAAATAAAGGCTTTTAATGCAGTTCTCTGTGACTGAAACTTATGGGAAACTTGTACTTTGATTTCTTGTTTTTAATGGTATATTGGATTGCTAAAACTATCACTGTTAATTTTCACTGTCCAGATAATTTAACTTACCTAAAGAAATCTTGTAAATTGATTTAAAACATCATACAATAAAATTTAAGGGCTGCTCTGAAAGCAATGCCTCCTGTTTTATTATGTTGGTCCCTGAGGTCAGATGCAGACATTGTTGGTATGGCATGGCAGTAGAGGCTGAACCTTTCCACCAAAATCCCATTACATTTTGTTGCTGTATGACAGAAGGAAGCAGAAAGGCAGTCTGACAAAATGGCATCTGACATGGAAGCATGTGTGAAGCAAAGATATGTCACTGAATTCCTCCATATAGAAAAAAATGCACCTATTGACATACATTGACACTTGCTGAACATTGAGACCAAACTGCCTACCTAACTGCAGTGACTATGTCGTAATCTAGTGTTTTGTAGCTAAGAGCGCACTCTTTCAAATATTGTTGTTGTAGTCTTTGTATCTGTTGTAGTTCCCATGGGAATTAGTAGGAGGCATTACTTTCAGTGCAACCTACACTGATTTTAAGTTAAGCCAAATAGAAATTATGATAGGGAACCAATAACAGATCCTTACAAGGATCTCTTTTGGACAAGTGATCTTCTGTATTTTCATTAGCAACACAGACTCCAATATAATTACAAACAATTACTGCCACACCTACAAAAGTTTTGAAGAATAACAAACAAGGAAGAGAATCACTAAAGAATGAACTGATTGTCAATAAATAGGCTTTAAAACAGAAACATTATGTGAAATATATGTGAGCAAAACATTCAGGCTATGACAAAAGACTCATTCTGAGAAAATAGGATTTATGAGTCATCAATTACAAGCACTGCAGGATAAGCTTGCCACTGCTAAAAGTCCATTGCAATCTTTGGTAATACAAAGAGGGGAATTTAAAGCTGAAGAATGAGCACAGAGTGCTAGCAAGACTTGTATTAGAAACATAGTAGCTGTATCTTGTTTTCAAACACAGAAACTGTTCAAAGTGAGTGTGGGAAAAAAAAAATAAAAAAAAATTCCAACAAAGATCTCATTCTAATTATAAAGCAAAATTTAAAGCATCTCAGCTTGTTCAGCTTGTGGAAGAGAAAGAGATCTTCCTGTCACAGAAAAATAGACATAGAAAATAATTTGACAGTAGAACAAGAGCAATGTATAGTAATAGCTTCTCAACTTAGCTGAGTAAAGCACGGAAAGCTGTGATCGTTAGAAAATTACATCATCCAATTCTGGCAAAGAATCTAGCAGTCCTGGTTCAGTTAAAACATCTTTCAAAGCTGACTTCACAGACCTCAATTGTAATATCCCCAATAAAGGTGCCTCAGTAAGTAATTACATCCTATGTTGCAAACAAGTTCTATTTTTGATCTGAACTAGACTCAAGTTTTTTTCCTAGGATTTCTTGCAAGTTAGTATACTATCTGAAAAATCATTAGAGTCCCTTGAATCAGTACTAGAAATGGACATTTCAGTTTTCCTTTACTTTCATGCTGAAAAAAAAAAAAAAAAAAAACTTCAAATCACTCCTGCAGTTCTTTCTTGAACTCATTTTAGAAATACAATGAAATGTGACCCAATGATTGATAATGTTCTCATGAATGTTACATGCAGTAGAACAGCAAATATCTGCTTTTACTCCATATTCTCCTGAACTTTCATCCAGCAATCATGTCTTACAATTTTAAATACGGATCCTGGTTTAAAACCTGTGATGCTACAAACCTCCTCAATAACTGTGGGTTGTGGGTTATGGTCTTGTTTTAAGAGTGTGGCACCATAGAGATGTTGATTAATATGCATGTAACATATAATTTCATATTGGAAATAAGCAAAATTTGATTCTGTAAAAGCTCTCTTACTATCTTTTGATATCACTATACCTCTGTAAAATTATAGTTCTCTGTAAAATGTAGTACTTGGGTCTAATTTTGTGTTTCAGTGTAAGTATGCCAGCCAAGTGCAGCCAAATGCTGTCTTCATTTAGAAAAAATACTATTTTGGCCTACAACTTCAGTTAATAGATACAGATACTAGCTAGTAAGGATCCACATTTTAAAAAACAAAAGCAAGACAACAAACAACAGCAACAAAAAAGCCAAAACAAAACAAAAATCAAAACCTAAACACTGTTAGAAATTCTCCTGGCAGATGATTTCAAATGTACAATCACTTTTAAATATATATCACTGCATATTACAAATATTTAACACAGTCTGGGATAAAAGAAACATACTCACTTGAAGCCATAGAACTTGTCCTTCCTGATCCACATCAGTGGTGGCCATTCTACTCAAGCAATGGAGTTAGTTGGAGCTGGAAAAAAACCTGAAAATACATACTGTTTAACATGAACCCAAGTGTTCTAGCTGCCTTGCTGATTTTCAGTTGCCCATCCCTTGTCTAAGGAGCCCCAGAGAGGAGAACTGGGATTATAGGAATCTGCAGAAACATTTCTTGTGATGTCAGATTACTGTCAATAAAATTAGCAGATTACTTCTTATTATAATAAACACACACAAATAAGAAAGGTTTCATTTCCCTTCCGCCCCACAATGTATGGAATTTGTTTAGTCACTTTGGTTTGAAAATCTTTTCTTCCTCATGTTTGCATCTGTAGATTTTCACTGCTGGCAATTAGTAAGCAGAAGAAATCCTGCTGAGGAAAACAAGTTAAAAGGGGACTTAAGAGTGACTGTATCTGGGAAACAAGCAACTAATCTGGAGTCGCAGACTTCAAAATTTCAATTAAGCACATTACAGAGATGAAGAGCCAGAGCAACTTCTCTTCTTAATTCCTTTTATCTGGGCTTCCAATCTGCTCACAACAGTATTTAGTCCAAGACTTAGTCCACTTCAGTGGGTTTGGGAAGGAAATTGCTAAGATTTCAGCATTTGTTTTATCCCCAGAAAAGAACAATTTAGATAATGGCTTGCTATTGTCAGGATAATAACCAAATAATGCTTTTCACATCCAAACCATTTCAGTCTGGCATCTCCCATGAAGCCCTGATACCTCCAGATGAAAACTAGAACATTTACACAGGAGGAAAGCTCTTCCTGCTGCCCAGCTTTGATCTGTAACATGAAGAAACCAGAGACATTTTCAGTGAATTCTGTAAATCACAATAGTCAGTCTTATGTGCCATACTTACGATGAGGAAAATTATTTTTCAGCTATGGATCAGGTTGAGATCTTTCCTTAAGGTCATAAAAGCTGCATAAACACAAGGCATAAGAGGAAAAATGTTCCCCAAGTGCAATCATATCATAGCTCTCTTGCAAAAAGTGCCTTTTTGAACTTTCAAGATCATCTTAACGTCCCTGTTCACGAAGCCTGCATGATATTTTAATGGTGTGAATAAATGACAATGACTTTAGGTAAATTATCTTTAAAACACTGTCAGAGCACTGTTAAATAAAAGATGTCTTTTCAAACAGAATGTGAAATGTCACATAACATATTATCATCATTAACTGTCTGTTTTTTGAGGGAAAGTAAAACTGAAGATGCAAAACACTCTCTAGCAACATTAACTTTTCACAAACAAAATCTGAAAATACCGAGAACATTTCAAAAACCAATTAATTTCAGTTTCCAGCATCAAAAAACTGAACATACTTTTTGAAGTTGCCCCGTTCCTTTTGGTTTTACTCTAAACTATTAGAATGTAACAAGAGCTATGAAGAATTATGCATACACAAAGGAGAAATAAGAGATATTTTTTTTTAGCTTTTTTTTTTAATAAACTAAACAAAAATAAAATTTACCATTTAGTAAATGGTAACAAATAGTAAACACAGGAATTCACTTTGGAGTTATTCCAGCAGGAAGACTTCTATCACTGTAGCTGTGGCACTCACACTCCTGCCTGCTTTACTGTTCTGAACAATTTCTTGCCTCTCCCAGCACAGCAATCTTTATGCCCACCTAAACAAGATTATCAGAAACGATTTGGTCACCATAGTTAACTGTCATGTCCTTTGGAAATATCTCCCAGTACAAAATTTCTAGTAACTTAAAAAGTTGGGAAAGAAATTAAGACGATACTAAAATATAAATACCTAACATTGGTCCTGAATTACCACATTTAATTTTTGATCCAAATTTTCTTTAAACTTGGAGGTACTTCCTTCCAGGGTTTTGATTTTGAAATGTGCTTTTTTAATGCAAGAATACATTACTGCAAAAGTATTCTCAGTCTATGATCCTATTACATTTCAGCACTGACATTTTGGTAGAAATTCTGCCCTTACTTGCTCCCAGAGGGAGTTCACCCCCATCAACTTCAACAGGGCCAGGATTTTTTTCTTCAGATTTAATTAGCATTTCTCATTTTATTTGTCCCATTTACCTACTTCATTGTCATATTATTAACCATTTTCATTAGATAAGATTGCATAGATGTACTGTCATACATATATACCTACAAAGCTCCATCCAGTCATTTAATCTTTTCCTGTCTCTGAAGAAAAAACACTAACATACATCAAGGCACTTCTGTCTCATCATCTGTTCCACTGAAATGGTGGTGATGAAGAGTCAAGAAAAAAAAATAAATAGCTACAATGAGGTGTCTGTAAATAAGATTTTCATTGCCCCAGGACACAAGATTGTCTAATGGCCTGAATATTTGAATTCCAGCTTCAATGTTCTCTGTCCAGTTCAACATTTCAGGAACGTTTTCAGGAACACGGGAAACGGATCCTTGCCCAGGAGCTGGTAGGACTTGTCAAGAGGGCTTTAAATGAGATATGAAGGGGGAAGGGGATAAAACCAGGTCTGCTAGAGATGAGCCTGGGGGAGCGGTAATGAGATTAGGGGTGAGGTGAGGGGCTCAGCTGAAGTGTGTCTACACGAATGTACAGAGCATGGGCAACAAACAAGAAAAAATGGAAGCCATTGTGTGGCAGGCAAGCCATGACCTAGTTGCCATTATGGAAACATGGTGGGACCACTCCCATGACTGGAGTGCTGCAATGGGTGACTACAAATTCTTCAGGAAGGACAGGCGAGGAAGAAGGGGTGGTGGTGTGGCTCTCTATGTTAAAGAGTGCTTTGATGTTACTGAGCTTATGGCTGGGGATGATAAGGTTGAATCCCTACGGGTAAAGATCAGGGGAAGGGATGACAAGGCAGACATCCTGGTGGGCGTCTGTTATAGACTGCCGAACCAGTATGAAGAAACAGATGAGGTGTTCTACAAGCAGCTGACAGAAGTTGTGCAATTGCCAGCCCTTGTCCTCATGGACATATGCTGGGAATACAACAAAGCACAGAAGAAGCAATCTAGGAGGTTTCTGGAGTATATGGAGGATAACTTCCTGATGCAGCTGGTGAGAGAGCCTATGAGAGGAGTTGCCCCATTAGACCTGCTGTTCACAAACAGAGAAGGTCTGGTGGGAGATGTGGAGGTTGGGGGCTGTCTTGGGCAGAGTGACCATGACATGGTAGAGTTCTCGATTCTTGGTGGAGTCAGGAGGGGGAACAGCAAAACTGCTACCTTGGACTTCTGGAGGGCGGACTTTGAATTGCCCAGGGACTAGTAGGGGGAGTCCCCTGGGATTCAGTCTTTGAGAGTAAAGGGGTCCAAGATGGCTGGTTGCTCTTCAAGAAGGAAGTCTTAAAGGCGCAGGAGCAGGCTGTCCCCCTGAGCCGCAAAATGAACTGGCGCGGAAGAAGACCAGCATGGATGAATAGGGAGCTATTCTTGAGGCTCCAGGAGAAAAAGAGAATCTACCTCTTGTGGAAGAAGGGACGGGCAACCTGGAAAGGATACAAAGAAGTTGTTAAGATGTGCAGGGAGAAAATCAGAAAGGCAGAAGCCCAGCTTGAACTCTGGGGTAAAAAGGAACAAGAAACTCTTTTACAAGTATATCAACAGTAAGAGGAGGACCAAGGAGAACCTCCATTCTTTACTGGATGAAGCTGGGAATGCGACCACTGAGGATAAGGAAAAGGCGGACGTTCTGAATGCCTTCTTTACGTCTGTCTTTAAAAGTCAGACCAGTTATCCTCAGGTTTCTCCACTCTCTGACCTGGCAGCCTTGGCTGGGGAGCAGACTAAACCCCCCACAATTCAGGAGGAAACAGTCAGAGACCTACTACTCCAGCTGGACTGCCACAAGTCCATGGGACAGGATGAGATTCACCCAAGAGTGCTGAGGGAACTGGTGGAGGTGATAGCTGAGCCGCCTTCCATCATCTATCAGCGCTCCTTGTTTACTGGTGAGGTCCCAGAAGACTGGAGGCTTGCCAATGTGACTCCCATCTACAAGAAGGGTTGTAAGCAGGATCTGGGCAACTACAGGCCTATTAGCCTGACCTCGGTGCCAGGGAAGGTTATGGAGCAGATTGTCTTGAGGGAGATCATGCGGCATGGTGCGGGACAACCAGGGGATCAGGCCTAGCCTGCATGGGTTCACGAAGGGCAGGTTCTGCTTGATCAACCTGATCTCTTTCCATGTTCTAGTGACCTGTCTGGTGGATGAGGGAAAGGCTGTTGATGTAGTCTACCTAGACTTCAGCAAAGCCTTTGACACTGTCTCCCACAGTATTCTCCTGCAGAAGCTGGCTTGGACAGGTACAGTCTTGTCTGGGTAAGGAACTGGCTGGAGGGCCGGGCCCAGAGGGTGGTGGTGAATGGAGTTAAATCCAGCTGGCGAGTGGTTACGAGTGGTGTTTCCCAGGGGTCGGTGCTGGGGCCTGTCCTGTTTAATATCTTTACTGATGACCTGGATGAGGGCACTGAGTGCACCCTCAGTAAGTTTGCAGACGACACCAAGTCAGCTGGAAGTGTCAATCTGCCTGGGGGTAGCGAGGCCCTACAGAGGGATCTGGACAGGAGGGATAGCTGGGCTGAAGCCAATGGGATGAGGTTCAATAAGACCAAATGATGAGCCCTGCATTTTTGCCACAACAACCCCAGGCAACGTTACAGGCTTGGACAGAGTGGCTGGAAGCCCGTGTAGAGGAAATAGACCTGGGGGTAAAGATCGATACTCGACTGAACATGAGCCAGCAGTGTGCCCAAGTGGCCAAGAAGCCTAATGGCTCCTGGCTTGCAACAGAAACAGTGTTGCCAGCAGGAACAGGGAAGTAATTGTCCCCTAATACTCAGCAATGGTGAGGCCGCACCTCAAGTGCTGCGTCCAGTTTTGGGCCTCACACTGCAAGAAAGACAACAAGGTCCTGGAGTGTGTTCAAAGAAGGTCAACAAATCTGGCGAGGGGTCTGGAGCACAGGCTTTATGAGGAATCACAGAATCACAGAATGGCCTGGGTTGGAAGGGACCTCAAGGATCATGAATCTCCAACCTCCCTGCTGGGCAGGGCCACCAACCTCCCCATTTACTAGACCAGGTTGCCCAGGGCCTCATTCAACCTGGCCTTGAACACCTCCAGGGATGGGCATCTACAACCTCTCTGGGCAGACCGTTCCAGCACCTCACCACTCTCCTGGTAAAGAACTTCCCCCTAACATCCAACCTAAATCTTCCCTCTTTCAACTGAAATCCATTCCCCCTTGTCCTGCTGTTATCTACCCTTTCAAAGAGTTTACTCCCTTCCTGTTTATAGGCTCCCTTCAGGTACTGAAAGGCTGCAATGAGGTCACCCTGCAGCCTTCTCTTCTCCAGGCTGAATAAGCCCAGCTCCCTCAGCCTGCCCTCGTAGGGGAGGCGCTTCAGCCCCCTGATCATCTTTGTGGATGAAAAGTGGATCAAAGAGCTGGGATTGTTCAGTCTGGAGAAGAGGAGGCTCAGGGGAGACCTTATTGCTCTCTATAACTACCTGAAGGGAGGTTGTAGTGAGCTGGGGGTCAGCCGCTTCTCTCGTGTAACCAGCGATAGGACAAGAGAGAATGGCTTCAAGCTGCACCAGGGAAGGTTCAGGCTGGACGTTAGGAAATACTACTTCTCTGAAAGAGTGGTCAGGCACTGGAATGGGCTGCTCAGGGAGGTGGTGGAGTCACTGACCCTGGAGGTGTTCAAGGAACGTTTGGACATTGTGCTGAGGGACATGGTTTAGTGAGAACTATTGGTGATGGGTGGATGGTTGGACTGGGTGATCCTGTGGGTCTTTTCTAACCTTGGTGATTCTGTGATTACTAGACCAATAAAAAGAATCCTTTCCAACACAAGTTGGACACTTTAGGCACAGTTTGGCCTGAATATCATTCTTGCATTTTATTCTGAGTCAAATCTATCCTATTCTAACACTACAATATGATGGAAAGCACAGCAATAATAGTAGAGTGGCAAAGACCTAGGCTGACACAAGTGAGGATAAGCCCAAGTGCAGCAGCCACAGAAACAAAGGAGGGGGAAAAAAAAAAAAAAAAAAAAAAAAAAAAAAAAAGCTGCTTACCCTTAGAAAATTGCACGTAGGCAGAAACCTGCAGCAAAATACCCTCATTGCCACTGCCAGCCTTTAAATAAGGACTGGGAAGGGTTGGATCCTGGCTCCACCCCTTCCAGTCATTCAGGTGCATTGCATACAGCTGAGTTCCCCTGGGTTGGCACCAGTTGCTCAATCATTTAGCATTTCTGCTACATCCACCTATGCCACAATTTTCTATGATTATGGTCTGAGCCCTGTTGAAAAGGACTTTGTCATACTGGTGGGGGGCAAGTTGTACGTGAGCCAGCAATACACCCTTGTAGCGCAGTAAATCCAATCCTGGGCCACATAAAGGAAGCATGACCAGCAGGAGGTGATCCTGCCTCTGCTCTGCGCTGGTGAGGCCTCACCTGCAGTACTGCATCTAGATGCGGGGTCCTCAGTACAGAAAAGATGTGAACCTTTTGGAGTTTGCCCAGAGGAGGTCCAGAGAAATGATCCAAGGGATGGAACACCTCTCCTATGAGGACAGCTTGAAAGAGCTGAGGCTATTCAACCTGGCTCCAAGGTGGCTGATAGTAGTATATATTTCAATATCTAAAAGGGAGCTACAGGAAAGAAGGGAACAGACTCTTCAGCAGGATCTGTTGTGATAGAACAAGGGGAAATGGTTTAAAATCAAAGGAGGGAAGATATAGACTGGATATAAGCAAAAAGTCCTTTACGTTAAAGGTAGTAAAGCACTGGAATGGGTTGTCCAGAGAGGTGGTGGATCCCCTGTCCCTGGAGACATGCAAGGTCAGGCTGGATGGCCTCTGAGCAACTGGATCTAGCTGTAGGTGTCCATGTTCAGTGCAGGGGAGATGGGCTAGATGACTATTAAATATCTCTTCCAACTGAAACAATCCTATGGTTGTATTTCTAAAGCCAGGCGAGTATGCATCAGCAGCACAGATGTTTCTGCAGTTGTACTCTACCTCAGAAAGAAGGTAATGGCGTGCTTGCAAGACAATCTGGTTTTATCTTAGCTGTGCTGAAATGCTCAGGAGAAAACTGCTGGTTGACGACAGTTCTTCTTTCTTGTACGAAGCTCATCGGTACTAGCAACTACAAATGTGCCCTTTGAAAGTCATTTTCATTGCAGATCGACTAATCCAGTTATAATTCAATTGAGTGCTCTAGAGGAAAGTATGAATATAGTATAGGGGATACAGACTATATTCAAGATGTTCAAAGTGTGTCAGAGTTTCTACTTCTTAAATAGTTGGAAGGGGGTGTCCACGTACAGTGCAACCTGTACATGCTCCCCACACATTACATACTCATAATATATTACTGGAATTTGTAGTCTTTGTCACTTCAATAATGTTCACAAAATACTGACTCAAGGTGATGTAATCTTAGGCCAGCAGGTCAGCCAGTCTTCATATTAATCCTTTGCTCTGACTTTCAGTTATGAGCATTTAAACTGAGTACATATGTAAAAGATTTAGAGAATTTGCCCACAGATCCACTGTATACACTTTTTTAGCAATTTATATAGCTTTCTTTAGCATTTTATCTGCATTTGTGCCATTTCTTTTGGGAAATAACAATGTAATCATCATTTAGGTATGACATGCATTGAGGTACCTGGTATTCGACAACTGTATCTTAAGATTCCAAATAACTAACACCGTACAGTTAATTTTATTATTTAAGCAAAACTAAATGTTTAAGTTACACAATAAACTGTGCTAACTTAAAAGCTTGCAGAAAGGAGACAGTGCTGCATTAACTTCCCTTTGATACACTTTTTAGTGTCTAATCACTTTGGAGAGTTTGAGTGGTCAGAAGTATTTTGATTTATTTATTTTACTTGCAGAGAACATTAACTATTTCAATTAAAATCAAACCTGCTGAGCTCATGCAACGTTCTCCACAATCATTTTCATCATATGTAGTTCTTTACTTGTATTCAGCAGGAATCTCATTTTGCACAATAGCAGATCCCAAGGAATATTTGCTGCACCTGGAGTAAATGACATGCATTTTTGAATTTGTGTGACTATTCATTCATCTGAAATTGCCATCCAATTCCACTGAAAGAAAAACAGAATGCTGAACAGGAAGATACTCCTGTTAAACAGCATATAGCTCATCCTAGTTTTTATTGTTTCTCACATTAGTGTCAGTGATAATAAGAAATCAGCTTGTATTTGCTTCTGCTAAATACAGAGGCCGAAGCAGTCAGGGGATATGATATTAAAAGTCAAATTACAATAGAAAATCACAGCTAATGCTTTTTAATAGCAGCTAAAAATTAAAAGCAAATAGCAAAGCATTCCTTTGTGGTCTTTGATTCAGTAAGGTACTAAAATACATTTATAGATGTATGCAAAATAAGAGATATGCTGAATTTGAAAATACAGTAAAATTAGGCCTCTATTTAATACCATTACATTGAATCCTAACTCAAAATATACAGATATTTCCTCAGAAAGGTATATATCTAACTTTAATTGTATAGATTTAAGCATGCATGTACAGTTAAATATGCTCAGACACACAGGTCCTTGTGTTACGCTTACCTTACTAAATAAAATCCAAATTACTCTTTTCTTTATGGATTATAGCAGGACAAGGAAGTAAGGTAAGGCATGTTTCATATGACAGTCACTTCTCAGTGATTTTTCTTTCTTTCATCCTTTTCTCTCTTCCAGATGAACAGACTCTTTTCATTAAACATGAACTGTTACTGAAAATTTAAAATATAGTCATACAAAACCCCCCAAAAAACACACTTCTTTTAATTAAAGCTGAACTTCATTACTGATTTTTTTTTTGTTAAGTAACAAAATGTATGGGAACTGTTGAATCACAACCTGAACCTTCACCTGAGGTGAACACTGAATCAGCCATGGGAGCACAGGTGAAGGCAATTCAGCTGTGTGACTGGAAGGGGTGGAACCTGGCTCCACCTCTCGTAGACCCCATTCAAGGGCTGACTGCCACTGGGGAAGGATCTCTTTCTGGACATCACTCCTCTTGGAGTTTTTTCTGCAAGCCTATGACATGGGTGAGCATTTTTCATCTATTTCCAATCGTAATCTTTCTAGCTATACTATCTATGGATACTGATCTAACCACACCACTCTGTATATGTATATTTGTTGACTATACACAAAAATATATAAACATTTAGTAGGACAATGGGAGTCAAATTATTATTTCCTCTGCAAAGTGTTTTATTGTTTGCTTCCTTTCTCTTGCCTGCTTGCTGTGTAATTTAAGACTGATGCCTTCCGGTGGGAAACAAAACTTGATCAGAGAACAGCCTGTACTGCCACCTAAACAAATTATGTTTAGTCACTGCTGATGTTGGCTCTGTCATAATGAAAATGTATAATTAATGCCTTTCCTTTTACTGCCATGAAAAAAAAAAAACAACTCTGAAACTGGCTTAAGAGGGGGAATTTTAGGACTTCACTCTTTTCCTTTTTAAAACATTATCACAACAGATTACTATAGCTGCTATTTACTAAAAATGAACAGTTGGATCGCTCATCTTTAGAGTTATTTATTGAATCTGCAGCTAAGGCATTCAACAAAACAAAACTTATCTGCAGTAAGAATCTACCAAAAGTAAGATAGGAGGGAAAATTCAGTAACAGGTGAAATCCTCTATTTCTCCTCTTAGAGGAGCTTGAAAAGATTAAGCTATTTCCATTAGTTTCCTACAGAGTTGCAAGCAGCGATAATAGATGTGCTAATTTCACTATTGTGCTGCACTCTGAAACAACATTTTAGATCATCTTTCACCTATGACATGACTCCTAATATCCCTAATTAGCAGCTCACTTTTTATTTTCAATTTTTGTTGTTGAATTTATAGTAACGGCTAAACATCTGGTATTATGACTGCAAATAGTCTCATTTACTCACTTCTGGGATGCAGGGTAGTTTCAGACTATTTATATTTTGATCTAAAATTCTAAATGATCATATTATTCTGCTATAATAGGTCCTAAGTGAAATTAAATGGATGGTCTCAACTCCTTCTTTCTAAAATGGACAGTTCTCTTACCTCTCATAGCTACTGCACTGCACAAAACCTGAGTGCAGTGAAATAGCAGCAACACAATTTTCAGAACTGAAATAACCTTTGATTTCTACAAAGACACATATAGACCAAGAAATGGTAAAAGCAATGCAATAAAGTGCTCTAGGCATATTCTTATGCCATGAGTAACTTATCGTTTATCCCTAAAATTATTATCAGTTTGTGCAGCGATCAGATTAAGGATGTGAAAGTGTCCATCCCTAAAGAGTTGTGATGTAGATTAGATGATAACATGGATAAAACAGGCCTGGCTTCTAAAAAAAATAAATCTGCTTCCCATATTTATTCCCATTGCAAAATATGAAATGATATCACTGCTTTACAGAGATTATTTCCATAGATGTTTCTTTCTGAAAATCTCAAATTCCTTCATTCCATATCACTATCCAAATGATGTAACTATCATCATCATACCGTTTTACACAGGAGAAAACTGTGGTACACGGCTTTTGGAAATCATTTGGAGAACTTATCAGTAAATATTTTGTTTGTTTGTTTTGGGGTGAGCAGAATCAGAAATAGATGGGAAGAGGTTGTAAATCCCACATCTTGAGCTGATACAAATTAGGTTAGCTACTCTGAAGTCATCAACAGCTAAGTTAAATTCAGACAAGTCTGTTCCCAAATCTTCTGACTTATGGTCATTCAATTATTTCAAATTCAGGAGGTAGATATTGCTGCTAAATATGATACTGTTCATTGATACACAGGAAGCATAATGAATTTCACATTGAAAAAAGGTTTGTTACAAGTTCATAGAAAGAAAGTGACTTTAAAATAATCCAAACTCAGCCAGAACTTCTGTTAAATTCCAATTTACTTAGCTTTATTTCCTATGGAAATCTCATTTCCCAATGGCTTTTGTAATTCTATTTTTCATCTGTGGGCTAAGATACCCTGGGAAAAAAAAAAAAATCTCCAAAAAAGCCAGACAGCTAGAACAAAACAATAGAAATAGAAATATCTTGTTACCAGACTTACTCAAAGGAGCCTACATAATCAAAAGATTACTGGTCAACAATAAATTAACATTCAGATCTTGAATTAGGCTAGAGTTTAGGTACTGTGTGGGACATCTATTCAAGCACTCGAATAATGAGAGGCTAGGAACAGACTTGGCTATTGCTCTAGCACAGCAGCTGACAACCTCTGGGGCAAGGAATGAATGGGTCCTCCTTTGCAGACCACCACAATACCAAATTTGTCTTTGTCTCTCCAGTTTCCCCCATTAGGTGGTGATATGCCAGATAAGACTGTTTATTCGTCAGCTGTCAAAACTGGCTTTTAGGGCATATGTGTAGTTGCAAAAGGATCAAGCCTTCTGGAGGGTTATGTAAGCTGCATAAGGCAGGTGTTGTGCCTACAGACAACCTAATCAGGTGCTCTATGGGCTGGGTAGCTATGATCTGGATATGCCCTGAAGACCTGTCTCAGCAGCTCATGTGCTGAGGTGGCTGATGTGGGTTGCTCTTTCCCAGCACGACAGTGTAGACCAGCCTAGGGCCTCTTATTTTCTGCAAGAGTAGCAGATTGGTGAAAACTAAGCTACTTATAGTCTGATGTGTTTGGAGACAAGAAGATCACAAGGCATATTAAAGTACAGAGAAGGCCTCTTAGCCCATGCTGTTTTCCTTATTAAAATTCTTTTCTTGTTTCTATTCATACATCACCTCAGTTGGTTCCCACCTCTGAAACTATGAGCACCAATGAACAGATAGGTGTTGGAACACACAAAACAGAATGAAGTGAAAGTCCTGCCCCAAGCTGAGAGTTTGGGGTTGTTAATAATGTTATCCTTGCAGTTGAGCCTTAGTGGTCATTAGCTATTCAGCATGGCTAAGCAGCCTGCATTTCAAAGCCTTTAGCTTTACTAATGTTCAGGACCTAAAGTTTCCAGAAGGTGGGAGTTTTCCACTGAACACTGAGTAAAACAACAGAGGAAGACAATTAAAAAAAAGCTGCAAGGTGAAATAACAGTAGCTAAGAGTTGCTCATCGCTATCAGAAAAACTGACATGCATCCTTACAGGCACCTATTGAAAGTGACTGGCAGCTGCATTAAAGGTTGCAAAATCTCTCCCAGTACACTGAGCGTGATAACACATAAGCAGAATAACACAAAACAAAAGTAAACCCAGCAATTATGTGCGCACACACACAGATGCACAAGTGGAAAAGAAAAAAGGACAGACTCTCACTGAATGCTCTAGCAACTGGGAAGTAAATAACACCCCTGGGTAACCACTTTTTTTTTCTTTTTTTTTCTTTCTTTCTTTTTTTTTTTTTTTTTTTTCTGAAAATCTATTACTAGAAATCCTGCTTGCTAAACTTAACAATCTGACATGGAATTCCTCACACGCATCACTTCAGGCAGACAAATGTATGTATCCCTTTGAGGTCTTCATAACACTGTCAACAGATATCCCTGTATTAACCTCCCTCTCAGATAGCTATTTTTGTCTCCTTAGTTTGTAGACTCTAAGGGCTTAATTTATTTTAATTATTTGTTTTCACATCAAATGGGTGCACACTCTGAATAAGAAATATCATTAGGCTTCACCATAACAAATAGCATTGTAAAGCTACTCACTTTGTAGGTATTCTAAAAGAATTTTAGCATTTTACTTTAAGATATAGATACACTAAACATACTCATGAAGGTAGCATAGTACTTTACTACATTTACTTAACAATAAAACGTAGTATATAATACTGTGACAGAGATCTTAAGATAACAGCCGTTCTATACAGCATTATCAAACATGAAAGAATACAGTGAGAGAGAAAACATTACTGCACATTTATCATTTATATACCTTGAGGTTAGGACCCCAACTTTTTCACAGTTGTTCCTCTTGAGTGGTATAAGAATAAATCTGTTGCATTGTAGTTTTGTCTTTAGTTATGCATTCTGCCATCTTTCACTCACTGTGATAAAAAGTAGAAACAAAATCATGTTACAACAATCTATCTTTTTTTCTACATTAGGCTTCATCTTCCTTATTATATGTACTGCAGCACTTGCAATAGATTGCTTAATATATGTTTAGCTGAATTTATCTCTATAAGTTAGCCACACAGATAGCTCAGAAAGCTTTCTTTCAGTGTAACTGGGAAGTAATATCACTGGAGAAAAGGAAATTAAGCTGAAATAAAAATATTGCGATTGGAGAATTGGGACTGAAACCTCAAGTTGATTGCAACAGAACTAGTTCCTTTATTATTTTATAATTAGAAGGATAGCACTGACTTGAAAGCTAAGATGGGAGAACGGGTGTGGAAGAAGCAAAGAGCTGCCACAGCTGTCTCAGAAGACCAATACCAATGAGGATATCTTCTGCTGTGCCCTCTGCCTCCTGCTGCTACAGGCAACTACTGTGCCTTCTTTCACAGTATTATCTGCTGTGTTTTCCATATTGTGCACAGGAGAGTTTGGGAAACGTAGTGTGACTAACAGTCACAGAGGCAGTGAGGTAAGCAGGGAGTTAGAGGGAATTTATAACTGTCACTCTCTTAAGCTTGCACATGGGAGTCCCTAATATAGACTAATAGGTAGTTTTAGTATGATACATAAGCCGTTATTTTCATCCCTACCTATATTCACAATGGAGTTTTCTATGTCATGGAGTGGAAATTGTATCTTCAGTGCCCACTAATGCTGGAAAAGCCATTGTATTTATTTTTCCTTCTATCTGTTAACATAACATCTACATGAATCCCAATGATATTTTCAAGATTAAATGAACACATTCTACAATGTTCTTCTAAAATATTCATAACCTTACTTTTGCAAACACCTTCAATGATAGGGTCAAGTTCAGCTTGTACTCTAAACCCTTCTGCCTCCTATGGGCACTGACCAAAAATTGAGATGACTATCTCTTGGGAAATACTTCTTACAGCCAAATTTATTTGTATCCTTAGTTTGTGTCTACTGCAACCATAGACCCTCAGCATTGTTTTCATTTGCAGAAGTCAAAGTGCATTATTTCACACTGACGGAAAAAGAACCTCTTCCTCTTCAAGTGGTTTTTGTTTCTCTTGTCCTGTGTTTTCTCTATGTGACACGCAACTCTGAGGAATACATTATTACTGTAGCAGACCACTCCAAATGGTTCAGAGATACTCTTTATATCATAGCCAAAAACAGATGAAGAAGTGGGTCCCCTGAGATCTCAGTATTACCAGTTCAGCTGAAACCATTCTCATTTGGTTTGTCTGAGAGTGATTTTGCATTTTAATTTTTAATATTTTTTTATTTCTTCTGAAATGGGAGTGAGAACAAACAAAACAGAATCCCTACACAAGTTCTCCCTCTTTCTGCCTTATTCATATTCCCATTTCTCTCAAAACTCTGGATTCCTCTAATTTTAGAAGCTGATGGTTGAATGTATTAATATTTAGCTGCACTTTGAAGTCGTGGGAACTTGTAGAGTATTTTTTTTTCTATTCTTTTTACTAAGGAAACCTTCTAAGAAGGTACTCTATAACTAGTGCTTTGAAAGTCAGAGGTGCACAGGGACAGATAAATTTGAATTAGGGTTCCTTTGTATTCTTTAAAAATTCTCCCCACTTCTATATCACCTCCTTCTTCTTGTAATCCATCTTTTTTGCTGCCTTTTCTTTCTGCTACAGGTTATTTCACTTCAGCAGATTTCTTTATCACACCTTGTCTTACCATGGACTAGCTTCTGTATTCTTCTTGTAGAGATGTGTATATCTACACAAAGCTCCCTCAGAACCTTGAAATATTTTCTATATTTTAAAAGCAGTCTTATCTTAATTTTGTAAAGTAAAAGATTACCTTCAGTTCAAAGCAGATGTTTGACAAAAAGTCCCACTTCCGAATCCACAATCCAGACAAAATATACAGAAAGCCCTGAAAGTCTCTTCCTCCCTTCCTTTTTTTTTTTTTTTTTTTTTTTTTTAATATAAACTCAGCAACTTAACTGAAAAACAAAAGCAGCAATGAAATACAAATGGAAAAGAGGAAGCTGAATAGGAAGTTCAAGGCAAATGTGATCTGAGTGTTCAGAGCCTGAAAAATCCATGCAGACTGAGACTGCATCTTGCACACAATTACATGTAATCTTAAGAGCTGAAACTGAAAGGACTGCTTTACTGCTAGCTCTGGCAAATACAAGCTGCCTGATTGTATTTTCAGGACACTGGTGGGCAGCAGCAGATGGTGGTCATTTCCCTGGCAGGCCATATCTAGAATAATCACCAGACACAGTTCCAAGGTTTATGATATTATAAACCCCTTTTTCATTTCTCATTCACTGCGTGTAGAAAATATGGCCCTTTCAACTCTTTATTGATTTTATACTAGTATAACACCTTTGCCTTCAATGATTTTGAAATGATTCAGTGGTGCAATAAAACAAGAAATAGACACAAGAAAGTCAATTTTTCTTTCAAATAAATAAATCTTAATGCTGTTCTTATTTTATGCACTTGAAAATGAGAACTAGTTTTATGATTAATAAAATTATATATATATATATACTAGCAGAATCTCTTGCACTCTGTCCTGGGGGTGGAAACTGTAGTCTTTTAAAAATTGCTGATGGTTAAGATGACTGAAATAAATTAGCTTGTAAACTAATTATAACTACAATACTAATAGTACTTGAAATGCATTGGTCAGAATCCAGAAGGTCTGTTTTGAATTAGACTAAAGTTTTTGGTATAGTCTGATCTGGACTGATTGCCATACTACAGGTGAGAAAGACAAAACTCAGACTTTTGGGAGTTTACAGGATAGATAATAATGCAAGTTAGAACACAAGGGTCAAGATCTGGCATATATGTCCTGCTTCAGTGGAACATTCTGTTCAAAATCTTTTACAGCAAGGGGAATGAAATTAACTGCTGATGTGTCTCTGTAACAACAAAGAGATTCACTCTGATAAAACAGTTAATTAATGTGATCAAATTAGCAAAGTCTGAACTTTTAACACATTTCAGAGACTCAGTCTTTGAGCACAGAGATTTATCTAGTCAATCCAGAAAGGCCATGAAAAACTTCAGAATTGGATCAACTAAACTTCACAGAAAAGCAAAAGTTCTGCACCCAGGTCAGAATAACCTTGTCTTAGGTCATTCTGTTAGTAACAGATGGAAGCCAAATTGAAAAGTATCAGCAATGCTGGAAAAGGTCTGGTAGTTACTATGGATGTTTAGCTGAAAAGGAGTTAACTGTAATCTCTGAGCAACAAGACAAACTACACATCCTTGTCAGAGCCAGCAGATCAAGATAAATTATTATACTTTTCTAACTCAGCACTGTTGAAGCTCACTTGAATTAGTCTGACCAGTTTTTAGACTCTCCAGTTAAAGAGATTTATTGAGACTTGGTAGAGGATCTGGCACAAGACTATCAAGACAATAATGACCCTAAATAACATTACTTGTGAGAAGAAAATGAGGGAGCTGCATTGGTTTTGTTTAGGGAATGCTAGGCAGTTATGCAGCCTACAGTTACATGGTGTCATGGTTTTATGATTTTTCATTATCAGTATTCCATATCATAACATCATGTATAGCACTAGGAGTTAAAGAGTTAATGTTTCAGTTCTGGGCACCTGTCTGGAAGAGAAGAAGAACTACACATCCCAGAGGACTTTGTTCAGAGAGGAAATGTAACCCCTGGCAAGGTCATGAGACCTTCCTTTTTTTTTTGGTTCTCATCCCTGCTGCTCGACCTGACTGCGCATCTCACCTCAGCATTATGGTCTTTCCACCTTTCAGACACTCTCTCTCATTATAGTTGATTTATTAGCTTTAATTCCAATTATATTGTACTATAGTGTTGTATGGTAAATAAGTATACAGATGTTATACAGAGAAGTTAGGCTGGTAAGATTACCGTGTTGGAAAAGATAATCAGATGTGAATGAAAGGTGCTCACTGATGTTGTAGGCTCACAAAAATTCCATGGGGAGCAATCTCCAGGAAGAGATCCTTCCTCAGTGGCAGTCAGTCCTTAAATGGGGTATAGGAGTGGTGGAGCCAGGCTCCACCCCTTCTGGTCACACAGGTGAATTGCCTTCACCTGTGCTCCTGCGGCTGACTCAGTGCTTGCCTCAAGTGGTCAATCAGAGGTTCAGGCCATGATTCAACAGTTCCCATGCAAGTGTGTTATCTTGCATTACGATACTATATTTAGTAAATTAGCTTGTTTCTCCTTAGATCATTACCACTGTTTTTAATTATATGGGGTCCCCTGTTTCCCCTTTCCAGAGGCACAAATCAGCTTTTTTTTGTTTGTTTGTCTGTTTTGTGCACTACTCTGATGAAGTACCGGTCTTTTAAGAACAGCTTTTAGCCCTTTCCTTGAGGTTGAAATGTAGTAGGTGACACAATTTGCTATAGGTTTTTGTAACAAACACTGTCTACAGTGCTAGAAAACAAAGTATACATAAAGCCATGGAACTGCAGTGGTAATTATTTACCCACCCCGAGTTCATTTTTTCTCTTGCTTTAAAACCAGGTATTAGCAAGCCAGAGCCCACTAGAATAGCGCAGAATCCACTGGAAGGAAGAGCAAAGAGAAAAAGAGGTGCTTAGAATTTGTACCATCTATGTCTCTAATGTGTTGGGTTGGAAAACTGCAATTTCAGCCGTAGATGATTGCGGAAAAGTCATACCTGATAGGGTGAAAATGAGTTATTCCAGTTTGGCAGAATAGAAAAGATACAGGAATAATACAGATAGGTGATACGGAGAAGCTTTGTATATATTATATAAATAAATATAAAATAATATTTATAAATAATATATATATAAGTTATATATATATAAAATAAGGTTTATATATCTATATATATAAAATATAGCTGCTTACTATAATTCATATATTTTCTTTCTTTTTGCATCTAGTTAGAAAACAGACATAAAGGGTTAACATACTTCATCTAGATCAACAGGCTTCCAAAGTATGTGATGCAATACAGTGGAGATAATGCATACTGTAAACCCATTACTGTATCATTTCTAATTTTGCTCCAGGTACCGAAAATTCACACAAGTATGCAGGTTATTACTGGGTGGTGGGGGGCTGGGGTAGGGGTAGTGAAGCATTTGTTGTTTTGTAGAAGCTATTAGAGAAAATAAAAAATATTCCCCCAACTCCTGTCACAGTGACCTTCCATGGTGATTTCATTCAGAACTTGTCAGAATTGCTCCTAGGCATACTCAAAAACAAACAAACAAAAAAAAATAAAATAAATGGGAATTGACAGAAGATACTCTTCCAAGAAGTAAATATATTGCCTCAGTAAAGCTCCTATACTTTACTGTCCTTTAGTAATAAAGGACTTGTCTCAGAGCATTCACTTCACTTCTTAATTGCTGTAGGAAATTGAGGCCTGTAAGATACTAATATTTATTGAAACAGGAAGGGGGATCATTTCTGCTCTTTGATTAATCCCTCATGCACAGCTCTAGTCCGTTAGAGACATAAAGGTGCCTTTAACAGGCCTCTGAGCAATGTGCTTTATGCAACATATTCCCTATCCTTGACACAGACGGAGAGAGTATCTTAAACAGTGTCTACAACTAATGCAAAGTATTCAGAAACAGAGGAATTTCTCCAGGGATCTCTTTCTGCCAAGAAAAATTACAGCAGCCCATGGTTATTCTGACTTATAGTGGAAGCCAAACCATGCCTGGGGCTGTGGGGCTGGGGAGGTGTAGCTCATGGCCTGCTCAGATGGATGATATGGAGGCACCCAGGACACAAACATTCATGTTCTGCCTACGCATACCTACCAGGAGTCCCATCAGACTCAGTGGAAACTGTGACTCTGGGAGGAGTTTAGCCCCTACTTGTGATTTGGAGGCGGTATTAGCAAGGCAACTAATCTTCAGAAAATGCTTGCACTCACTGTTTATGAATGTGAGACTGTGAAATGTATGATTCTGTTACATCACATGTAATTTTGGTGTGATTCACACCACATTGCATAAGCCTGCAGAAGAAGTTATTGAGAATTGGTAGTTATTCCACATAAAAACAGGAGAGCTGCATGTTACAGACAGAATGTTACATGCTCAGCTAAAGAAAGGGACCTATTTTTCAAATACGCTTTTCTGAGTTGGACTGATATAGGTAACAGCCTGCACTGACTAATGGTATTATTAGACTACTACTGGGAACTAAGAAAAAATGATTTAACTAAGTTTTTACAAGAGGCTTTAAAACATGACTGACAAAATGAGCCATATCTCACAACATGATAAACAACACACATTACAGGGCATAATCTCCTCATCTGTTGTTTTATTAGTCTTCTCATAAGTGCTGGAAATTGTAACTTAAGTACGAAAGGTCAGCCCATCCACTCAAATACAACAAAAACTCTGCAATGAATCAGTAGGAAAAGAAGTAGGAAGAGCTGAAACAGAAAAGATGATTGATTATGGAAAAAATCAAGTCAAGAACATTAACTGATAATCAGAAATCCTGTGCAAAGAGGTAAAGGCAGAACAAAATGAAAAAAAGAAAAGCTTTTTCTGTAGCTTTTTGTATAGATATATCAAAGATTACTTTGATAACACCATTAGTTCCTCATGATTACCAACACAAGCGCTAATAGAAAATCTTGTTACAGACCTGGCAAGTTTTATTTCAGAGCAGACAATCTGTTGGCATTACTGCAGTGTGTTTCTCACGTCTTTACAGTAGGAATCATGTTAAGATGGCATAGTATGAGTAACAATATAACTTTCTCTCATTTATCCACCAAAAATTCCACCAACACTATATTTCTTAAAATGGTGTTTGGTTGAAAGAAGTATTTTATACCAATATGCTCAAAATACGATTGCAAACAGTAACCTTTTAAACTAGTAGGTATCTGCTTCTTTCTGACATCCACAATTTTCTCAATTTTAATATTTATTTCTGCTGTACAGTAAGGTTTTTTCAGAACCTGTACACAGAGGATCTTTCAGAAATAATTTCACTATTGAAACTGGAAGCTAATGTCGGGAACTGTGTGTTACTGTTTATGCACTGAAATGCCTGTTGAATAAATGGCCCTCTGCAGTGCTGTTATATTTGTCTATTTCTCTATGCCAACTATGATATTTTCTAAAGTATATACCATCATGGTATCTAATCACTGACAGTCAGACACTCCACTTAGGTCTGGTTCCAGCAGTGCACAGGAGCCATAAAGAAAACTTAATGAGCTTCCTGGGGATTGCCTATAATAGAGAAGTGTGCATGTGGCATATAGCTGCTTGGCGCTAATTCTAAAAGAAAAAAAATGAAGGTATAAAACCTAATGCAGTGAATTCTTGCACCAATGGGAGGAAACTATCAAATGCTGAGTTTATAGCAAACCTTTTTAAAGTGCTAACCTGGAGATTAATGAAAAGATCGGAGACTTCAGAAAATTTCTGCATTTAAATTACATATTTCATAAGGAGTACGGCTAACAAAATCCTTCCCATAGATTTACGACTTCTGTTCTTTTATCCTCTGTCCCTCTGTACATTGCTTTCAGTTCTCTCCTATGCATTCCAGTATCATTCTTTGTCACTTTTGCAGTACTAAGTCTTTCCTCCACACCCTTTGAACTCTTGCCACTGCTCTTCTCTTTTCACAAAACCTATTAAGAAAGAAAAAACACAGCCATGACTGGTTCTGGGTCACAAATGTTTTCAGTGAGTCACCTAGCACATCAACAAAACAGGCAAGCTCAAGCTCCCCTTTAGTTTCCCCCCCTAATTTACTCCCCCAAGACAGCCGCTGATCTGAAAATTGTAGGTAGTTCAAAACTGAGACCTTTTGTCTTCTGTCAAAATGACACTGCTTAACAGGTCAGAAAATTACTTGCAGTGAAGAGAAAGTTGTTTGCAGAACAAATAAAAAAGAGATGACCAGGAGAAATAAGCTTAATAAAAAGTACAAGGCCAAGAAATATGGTTATTAGAATAACTTTGAAACACAGATGGAGGCCCTTCCTAAAGAAAACATATAATTTCATCTTTCTTATGGTTACCTTCCTTCCAAAATTTCCAGGATTTTTCAGAGATTGCTCTGTATTATGCTACTCACCATAAGAACAGCTGCCTCTGTAAACGTACAAAGAGCAGCAGACCAAGGGAGAATCACTGGTGAAACTGAAAGCCCCGGTAGCTCAGTTGGTTCAATCACCAGATCACAAGGAGAATGTATTAGGACACAGCAAGTACCAGCAGTGAGCCACAGCATGCCAGGTACTACAGTGGCACAAAAGATGGCCAAAAACATGAGACATCCCGAGGGCCAGTGAGCGGCCAGAAGCAGAACAAGTAGAGAAGCCAAGCACCCTGTTCCAAAGCAGTTCCTGCTACACTCAGGTTAGCTGAACATCTTTCTCTTGTTTCTACAGTTTTCTGCCCCTGAAGACTGATACAATCACTGTTTCTTTTTTCATCTTTTAGTCCTATTAGACCTAGATACCACCCCTTTTTTGACAGACAGTTCTTATTTATCAACTTCTGTTTATATTGCCTTTCCTTCAAAGGACTGAGCTGAACCACACTGCCAGACTTAACAAAGGTGACATTTACAGTTCAGTATTTTTAACAGAGACATAATGCTTAATGCCATTTCCATCCTCTCTTTGCTGTGGCTTTCCCTTTCAAAGGAGCATCACATCAAGTTTAGGACATCTGCATGTGTAACAATACTGCAGCTGTAACCATGCTGCCTAATTAACAGAAATCAGTGCTGTTATGGCAGCAACCCTGTAGGCTGACCTGTCTTGCATTGCACAGGAAGAGAAAAAAATAACATTCACTGGATACATCTGGAATGGGGCATCCCACAGTTTCTAGTCTGAGGGCATACTGGGCTCCCTCCAGCCTGCATGCAGTGAGTCAAGATATGGCTGCATGCCATCTTCACACACCTTGATTTCCACACAAAGGAAATTCAGATGTGTATGGAAGGAAATCGCAAGAAGTTCAATAAATCTTCTCACCTGGACTCCTATTAGTAGCTCTAAAATAGTTAGTTGGAGGTGTACAATAATTCCTACATAATTAAGGTATCCCTAAAATTTATTATTATTTTAGTATTCATTTTTTTATTTTTTAAGCAAGACTTTGTTTTCTCTCGTTACTAGGTCCTTTTATTTATTTTTTTTTTATCTTCCTCCCTCTACCACAGAATGCAATAAACAGAACAAAAACACATAAACAAGAGAGACTTCATAATAATTTCTTTAAAGATTAAATGTTTTAAGATCAGTCAGAGAAAGGTATGTATATTTTATGAAGTTTGGAAACGTCATATTAGATACTCTCTGATCAAAATATGTTCTGCTTTGTGCTGAGAATATTTGGGGAGGAGTGTTTGCTATTATTTCAAATGTACTTTTGATCTTTTCTACTTAAACTGAGATCTGAAGTTAGCCAGTTCTTCAGTTCCCACAGGCTTTCTTCTTTCAGTGATGAATGGTATTAGCTAACTTAAATTGGCTTACTGGCCACCCAAGAATTAGAACTCCAAATAGCAGTTCTCCACCTGAGTTCAGCTTGATCAATTGGTGGAAAAAGCCTTGAGATTTGGGACCACTTTGTCACTATCCAGCATCTCCCACTAAATAATACAAGAAGAAAAACATAAATAATCCTAAAAAGTTACTTGAGAAAGAGACAATCATTTCAAGAAAAACAAGTACAATGTATTCTACAAATTCCAACTGAGACACGTAAAACCTTTACATTTTTACAAGCTCAGAAATATTAATAAAAATGTTGTATTAGCAACTACAGTACAGAATAACAATAGAAAAACAAAATAATTAGAATAAAAATTAGAATAAGTTTCTGCAGTTCCAGTAAAATATAAGCATATCATTCTCAGCAACATATTAAAAAAAAAAAAAAATCTTTTCATTCCATATAAGTACCTATAAATTAGTTGTAGTAACACTACAACTTCTTGGTATGATTTATTTTTTATTGTGACTCATAACTGCAGCTACTAAAATTCTTAAGGAAGTTTAGAAAGCCACTTGCTAAGGTTTTGGGTGGCAAAAACACAAAACATCATTTGACATTATTAAGATAAAATCTAAGGGGCAGGCTCTCCTCATGTTGTATTAGATAATTTATTTGCGTTTTGTTCTTGATATTTTACTCACCATTAATTCAATTGTATGCTAAATCATATTTATATTCAAAATACATAGTCAATCAAAGTCTTTCCTAGATTTTAAAGACATCCATTTTTTCCCATATAACAAACTACTGGCAATACTATTTTTCTCTGTATGGTAGAAGAAAATGGTGTTTTCTGAATTGGTTTGGTCTCTATTGCCATACCACCAGCATTCACATCTGACCCTGTGGGCCAACATAATAAAATGGAAGGTATTAATACTGGAGTGGCTCTTGTACACGAACAATCCCATTGGAGACAATGGGATAAGTCAGTAGAAAATCTACATCGGTTTTCGGAAATGTTGCCATCTTATTAAAGATTATTAGAAGTGTTACCATTTTCACACTGATGATTGCATGAGAAATGCAAGCAAAAAACTGAGTCTCATCATTGCTAATACAAATTCCGGAGATGCACCTTCCTATTTAATTTCTTGACTTTCATTTGCCCTTAAAAGAACCCCAGGTTCACCTTATGAGTATTAAGCTTGGAAAAAACACAAAACCTTACACTGCTTCTTTTCTGAAGTAACTGACATTGCCAGTTCAGCTAAGGGCAAATCTTTGTGCTGTGCCTACTAGGACCGTGTCCCATGTAGATTACAGTGTATTCCGTGAAATACCTTAAGGAATCAATTTTGAACACGCTTTTAGGATTATATGATAACCTGATCTGAAATACATATTCACGGAGGTAATTATGGTTTTGGCCAGTGCATTGTTAAGCTAATATTCAATATATGCACATTTATTCAAACCATATATATATATTTCAAAGTTTCTCTAATTTATTTTAATGTAATAGGCTTCTTAGACAAGGATTTTCCATACCTGTACACATAACAATATTTAAAATTGTATTAAATCACTCATACTCATAACTTTGTTCAGCTTTAAGAAATATTTCAAAACACTGACTAGATACACAGACTGTCTTCTTTTTGTGCACGCTGGAAGTACTAAGGTAAGATTAATTAGCTGAACACTGTATTCTTGTGATAGCAGAGAGAAAGCTGGCAATGGAGTTTGTTTCTCTGTCTCTTTTTCTACCACATTCTCACTCACTACATCTGAATAAATGGCCATATTCAATTCAATAATATTTTTTATGTGCTTCATTGTTGTCAAGTATTGTTAAGTATTGCACTATGAGATAGCAAATCTTTTTTTTTTTTTTTTTTTTTTTTTTTAATTTATTTTTTTCAGGGCATCCATTGAACAGATATATCCTTGAAGGGAAAAAACAGGTCAGCTATTTCAGTAGGAAGCAACTCCAGATGTAATTCCTCCATGAATTATATACACAGATATAAACTCAAAGACACACTTAACTGCACTGGCATTTATAAAAGACAAGGCAGCAAACTGAAGAAGCTAATTTTCTATAGCAACAATACTATGACATGAGTTGCACCTATGTTGTACAAACTTCATTTAACTCCTTAAAAAGTTTTCTTTCCATTTCAGTTGATTATTTGGTTATTCTTTTTTCTAAATCTTGACATACATATTGTATTTAAAGAATTCTTTACAGAGAATGGCAGGAGAAATTGGAGGAATGGTATAATTACAAACTGAGAAATTGTTCTATATGATGTGAACTACAGGAAGTGCCACATTGTTCTAAATTAATGAAGGTCTCCTGTAATACAGGAAATAGTAAAAATAGGATCTCAGATAAATTAAACAAATTCCTTAGTAATTCTTTAATGGATATTAAATGGATTTATTTAATTTGCCAGAGAGATAAATATAATGCATTACATCTTAATTGGAAAAAAAAAAATCCATAAAATTTGCTAGTAGTTTAAACAGACATTTTGCCAAACAAGAATAGAGACAAGGAATGATCATTATGTCATCTGCGTTTCTTTTCAAACTGCAGTGCTCACTGATAACTATCAGAATTTTTTCAGCTGAGCTGTTTATCTTGGCTAAGTAGACAGCAATCTAGTCTTCTAAAAGTAATCAGAAAGTTTTCATCACACAGTCATGCATAAGGAATAATTCCAGAGGATATTACGTCCTGCAGGCACTTTTTCCTTATAGTTCCTCTAACAGTTCATTTTTAGTCTGAGATTATTTGCTACTACTTTATACAGAAATATTTCAATTTCTAGCTGAAATGTCTGTTGAGGCAACAGAAGGGAAGAACTGAAGACTCTTCTACCACTCCAACTACCTTCAACCCATATATTCAGCTATCAAGGGTAATGAAAAAGCATAACACAATTCACAATTTTAGACTCATTCCAAAGCTAGCAATTCTTTGACTTATGTGTGAAAAGGTCTGCCACAAAATTAAGAACAAATGTGGAGAGGAGACACTGGAACTCAAGGGAGCTGCCAATTCTCAATTTGCTATCATCCACAGTTAGTTACAATGGTGAACAGAAGCTTAACTAAAATGTGTCTTTCTCAATTTACAGTAATATTCTTAAACAGAACTGTTATTCTGTCATTCATGAATACTGTCTCCAGCTGCAAGGGATGGAACAAGAGCAGAGTGGACAAGATTGGAAAAGAGTTGAAGGTCAGAAGGGGAGAAAAAATGAAATTAAGCGAGTAAACCTTGTATATGATATTTGCTTTGAAGCTAAACACATTTCTTAAAGAGTAACACACTACTTATTGAGTGGAGGTCAGAGAGACAGTAGGCCAGATTTAGGACTATATTTGCGAGATGGCAAATAGAACATTCCTATGACATTTCTTTAACTGTGATTAGTAAAACTTCTTTTATTTGCTTCTGTCAGTTTGTGTTAAGTCATTGCTGAAGAAAAAGCAAACAATCTGCTTTATTTGCTTCATACATATAATTATAAACTTCCCAGAACCAGGTTACCCACAAATTAACATGACAGTTACATTCACTTTCACATGGATTATTTATGAAGAAACCTCCACAGTATATAGCTACTGATAGGACCAGGTGTTGCTGCAGAAGCCAACAGAGTTGCTATAGTGACAGACCACAAGAGCAGTCTTAAAGATATGATAAATGATGAACATCTTGTAATTTGCAAGCCAGCAAAGTTTGGCATTTAAGAAAGATTGGTTACATCTGTAAATATAGCTTTTCATATGGGTAGAGGTGGGTACAGTGTACCAGGTCCCACATTAAGCTAATAGGCTCCCTCTGCTCTCTTATTCCCATAAACATTGCAAAGTTCTCCACATACATATGGTAACTGAATTACTTTCTTCCTCCTTGCAGATACAGATAGAACCTCTTCCTTTCCTCTAAGCATTAGATTTCACAATGCCTGCAAAATGATTCTTCTCTGTATGTTTGGAGTTTGCAATATATGCTATTTGTGGTGGATTTTAAATATTTAAAATTCATTCACCTTTTTTGATCTCCAAGCACCCACGGAAACTGGCAGCAGATTTTCCAAATAAATAATACAATGTAAATCTATTTTTTTCCATCAGTTAGCAGTTCCAGAATAAACAAAGCAGAAGATTCCAAGCCTCCAAAACTATAGGAAGGCAAAGAGTCCGAAAGTTTTGCTAAAGCTTTTAGTAAGAGCTGTGTAGATTTATCCTAATAATGTTGGAACATTGTGCATGGATGTTCCATCCATTGATACATACACATGTAATATAAGGTGTGGGAATCATAAGGCTAAGAAACAAGGAGAAAAATAAAATAAAAATTCCTACACTTTTGCAGTAACAATATTAAAAGAACAAGGTAATGTTTAGATGATGGCAGTGTGAAATTTGTAGCTAAGAAAAACAGTGTCAAATTTTAGGCTTTAACAAACCTACAGGCCCTGTATAGAAAGCATGAAGTCCTGGTAATTGAGTTAAACAATATCTTATTGCTAGGAAAGACACATTTTCTAAACAATGTTAGCTGCAACAAGAATGCTTGAGGAGTCTATTCCAATTCTGAGATGGGTAATGTATTTTAGGCTAAAATTAATTTTTGAAATTGCCTTCTGCATTACTGCCCTAAGTCACTTGTGTTGTTTCCCAAATCTTTTTCCTTTTTGTATCTTTTGGTAGAAACAAAACATAATTAGAAATAGTTACAGTTTTCCTCTTCCTTCAAACTGTGTGTTCCTTCCGAGATTAGAAACATCTTTGATATTCACTGACATAGTTATAAAGAAATAGAAAAAGTAGTATCAAGCACTGAAATTTTTAGTGATTACTTTTCTTAATAAAAACGTAATTTGTTACTTCAGAACATGGTGTGGAATGGCTACCAGAAAGGAAGTCGTCCACAAAATGGCTGCATTTTAATGACTCGAAAAGCAGCATACATGACTTTGCTGCAGGCTGCTTAAAGTAAACCTTTCACAATGGTGAGTTGCATCTTCTGTAATATGGATGCTTGTACAAAAAGCATCACACACAGCTCCTAACTCATCACGTGTACCATCTGACTGACTGACAAGAGAAGAAAAGCATAACTATTAAACCTCAACTGCACTAGTACAGTTTCATTCTACCAAAGTCATCTTTGCAGCACTGAAAGCTGTACTGTATTAAAGTAATTGCCTCACAAAAAAAAAAAAAAAAAAAAAAAAAAAAAAAAAAAAAAAAAAAAAGAGGAAGAACTTTCACTGGCTGAGCAGTGAGGGAAAAAAAAAAAAAAAAAAAAAAGCGGCTGTGCTCCCCATAATGTTGCATGTTTTACAATTAGCCTTATAATGCACTGCAGCCTAACCGTGTGCCAGACAGTGAGAAATGGATGGAGTAATGCATGAAACTCTCTCTTCTTTGAAGCTATATTTACCAAGTTACATTCTAGCTCCAACATCATGACAACAGCTACAACTTGCCATCACCTACATATTTCCCACCACTTCAACACTCAGAGCAAGTGCAGTTACCTCAGTCTCTGATGATGTCCTCTTCCAGCAAACTGCTTTTGCAGAGCCACACACACACACACACACACATATATATATATGCTACCCACATCCATAGATAGCATAAACTTTTCCATTTATTTCTTGCTGCATGGTTGCTCTCATAGTTTTATCTTTGTGTTGGTTGGTCCTCCTTCCAATGATACAGGTCACCTTGCTATATAATTCACTATGTCATCTATGGCAAATTGCTATCTCTCAGACATCCAGTACTGTCATAATGTCCTGCTAGTAAAAGAAAATCCAAAGAAACCTCAGTATTACTTCTCTGTTGACATGTTACTTGTGAAGGATAAACTCACTCAGTGGTATGGCCTACTGCTTGATGTCATCTTGCAGCATGCCAGTCTTACCTAGGTTTCAATTTTTACTTACAATTTAGACCCCAAATGTCAACAGAGAATAAATACAGGGATATTCTCATCGCAACCATTGACCATAGTTAGGGGGAAGTGCTATGATATACTATTTTGTATTACACAATATAAGGACTCAGTATATTCTGAAAGCTCATTGAATAATTAAAAATGGACTGCTTTCTATCTCAGTATCTCTCTTCCAGCCACTGCAATATTCATGTTCTCTACTTTCCTCTCTAAATTCTGTTAATTTTATATGAAGTCTCACATAAAGCACTCAATGATCATATGAAGAGAAAACTGAAAATTCTCCTTTTTTCATTTCCATAAATAGGAAAAAAATAGAAAAATAGAGTCTGTTAACTGAAACAACTGAATATGCTACAACTTACGGAGTCTTATAAGTCTAGAAACTTGTGGCCTTGTAGTGCAGTATGCAAAGGCAATGCAAGAAATCTAGACTTCAGCAGAATATGTCTTGAAAGATCCACCATGAAGAAGTTTTATGTGGCTTAAATATTCAGGGAATATTTAGTTTCCGACAAAACCAAACATGAAAAGCATTTAACATCATAAAGGAAAGCAAATGGATTGTTAATGGTATATGAAAATGTTATCTACAAAGGCAAAATATAAGTATGCTTATAATCATAAAGCCCATTTTTTTTGTCTTTGCATATTTGTCCATTTTCAGCTTTCCAAATTTTAACTCTCTAATCAGATATATTGAAAGTGGGCTGACTCTGGTTCTAAATATAAATATATCCATATATCAAAGCGCTGTTTTTTCAAATTCCTCATAGGATATTCATTCAGAACACTTTGTATAGTTCCTCATAATGACCTTCTGACTGGTTAAAAAGGAAAAAAAAAATGTTTAATTTGAATATTTTTTCTTACTGACATTGTACTTCCATGAAAATACTTCATAAACATTTTCACTATTTTACTTCAACATTTCTATTCATTTTTTTTCATCCTGAAACTAAAACCAGTTTCTCTGATTTTATTATCTGTTCCTTTTTTTCTGCTAACAGAGCAGGACATGGTGAGCAGCATTTTTTTCTATATACTTGTCATGAAATCCATGAGCGCCATACTCACTCATCTGTGGTACAGCATTTGATCTCTAGATACAAAAAGGTGTTTTCAGTAAAATATCTACTTTGCCAAGAGCAGTAAGTCCACAAAGTTTCAGCATATGCTTCACATTTTGAACTGGAAAATGTACCATTCATAGTCTGAGAACTTCTGAAAGCAATTAAATGTTAAACTCACTTTTTAAATGCTTAAAATATATTCTTTTTTTTTTTTTTTTTTGTTCTCTGAAGTTATTTTGTGTGCTATTTAAATATCAGATTCCTGATATCTTTCTCTTGTTTTACATAAGACATTCAACACAAAAGAGGCTTCAGTCATCATTCCTCCAAATTTAAAAAGACTAATATAAAAATAATACAAAAATAAAAACAGTACTCACTTCTAAATGGATTTTAGACTTGTAATTATTATTTTTCTTAATAAATGTGATTAAATATTTCCCTCCTTCAGAAATATTCAGATATTTTATTTCAATGTGTGAAAACAACAGAGGTAAAGTAAAATGTTTTGTTCTTACCAGCAGCTTTTTGTTGATCTTTTCAGGCTTATTTTCAATTTTTGTTTTAAAAGTACAGCTACTGAAGTTACTTTTGTAGCTTCATAAGACTTGAAGAAACTGTCAAAGATGAATTTTGAAACAATACAAGTAACATGTTCGGATAACTTTTGGTAAGTTTTCATTGTCAGGCTCCTTTAATAATTTTTACTGCACTTCTTCTAGCCTGTGATTATACATCGCATATTTCTATGCTTTTCAAACTCAGAAAAATATCCATTTTAAAGTCATAGTTCATTTACAGTATCACCACATCATAATTCAGTTTTTTATCATTCCTTTCTGTGCCCCATGTGGCAAAATTATAACACTGTATATTGAATAGAACAGCTTGAAGACAAGGAATACAAAGGAATTTGCTATTATGTCAAATAGCTGATCTAACAATGTCCTAAAACAAAACAAGATCATTTTACACTGCCCATGCAAAGCACATACATTAGAATTTAGAAAGGAAAGCATTAAAAAAGCCCAAATACAAATTCTTCTTTCTAGGTTTCCTTAAGTGTGCCTTAAGAAAATCTAAGTGTAAGAGTAATGCTAACATTTAGCCTTTCAATAGTAAATATTGTTTTTTAGTATACAATAAATTGTCATTGTGATGGTGTTCTGCTTCCAGAACTAAAAAGCAGATATAGTACATAAAACAATCACTGTAAAACATTCACTGAATTCTTCAATTAGATCTTTATCACTGAACAATGACATTCACACAAATACTCTTATAAACCTTTACTTTCAGGCAAAGTACCACTACCCATCTTGTATATCACATTCTTCACACACCAGGAGCTAAAAAAGTACCAAAATTAAGTACACAGTTCACAAAGTAGTAATTGTAGAAGATGACAGATCATCATTCACAGAGACAGAGCATAAATGTTTTATTGTGGGTACAGTAAATGTATATACATGGCCTCCATATGCCACCCGTCCTCCTGTTCTGTGAGTTAGTTACTGGAAAAAGAGTCTCTTTCTCTGAGTGCAGAAAAGCAAAGACATAACAAATACGTTAGATGGTTTATCTTCTTTCAGTGCAGATGACTTGTACATGAAATGGAGAAAAAAAGCAATTGGTTGCATCCTTCTGTAAGACTTGTCATTTCTACAAGTTCAGTTCTGTGGAAGATGAAGCTGAGCAATAGTTAGAGTATTAATTGGAGAATTGGCTTTAGATTCATATGAATTTTGAACTGACTCAAAGAGATTTCTCTCAAGTGCCTTTCTCCATAGATCCTGGATAAAGTTTAGAAGCATTATGTTGTGATAATTCCAAGACATCCACATCTTCAGGAGTGCAGCAACACCTTCATGACCATGCTTCTTCAGAAACAAACAAACAAACAAAATTCACAGCACAAACTCTTTTGTTTTTGTTTTTAGAGTAAAACAGTGCTACTATGAAGAAGTATGGTAATTATTCCAATTAATTTCATAGAACAAGGTTTTTTTTTGATTGTTTTTGCTTTTTTAATTGCCAATCAGTGTGAAGATCAAGGAAAAAACACCCCTATGACTGCAAATACATTTTGAGAAATAGCAGGAATATACTGGAGCATTTCCACACAATTGTTTGAAATACTTCCTGTATTGTCAATGATCAGTTTACAACAAAGAGGCTCAAAAGTGATTCTTACAGAAACACCTGGCTGGAAAATACTGAGGATTATTTTAAAAAATTGCAAAAGAAGAAAAGCCAAAATAAATATTTTGTAAATCAATGGAAGCCTGATGAAAAATACAATTAAAATCTAGTAAAATGAAATCTCTGTAGTATTTATTAAAAAATAATTCAACTAAGCAAACTCATATCATTTCTCACACAGTCACTTTCAGAACACCAGATCATAATTAAAAATCAGGTAATTAGAATATACTTGCTCAGATTATGCTTATTCATCACTATCATACAAATCCTCTGGATCTTTGCAAGTATTCAACCCTCTAGCTTAAAAGAAAAGCCATTTTTTGACAGCTTCAGTTAAGGAAATCATAAAATTGTTTATAACTTGTTCCCTTTACAATATTTATTCAGTTGGGAGTCTAATGCCTATTCACATAGTTCATAATGGTTTACTACTGCAGTTCAATAAACATAGAAATTATACAAGAGAGGTCAGAATAAATCTCTAGATATACCTTATGAACAGTATTTCAGTACAGTAGACATGAAGGACTTGAATCACTAAGGATGCCATCATAGTTTCACAAGAAGGAGCTTGAGATAAGTAGGAGCACAAGCAGTACTCAAGGAAACATGTTGCTCCCGATACTAGGCAAACTTTATCAGTGTATGTGAGTACATGCAAGGCCAGAATCATGCTAATCCTCTTCCAGATATAACTTTGAGTAAAGAAAAGGCACTCAGAACTACAACCAGATCAGGAGTTTGGAACGTAGAGGGGATAGCTATAAAGCGATGCATCTGCACTTAAGCGCATTTAAATACAGGTTTACAGAGGTAAAAATTATTATCAAATGAGGAAAAAAAGAAAAAAAATAGAAAAAAAAAGAGCATTGAAAAAACTGTTTTACACTTATTAAGTGCAACTTCCCAGCCATGACTGACTGCCAAAATTTCCTTACATCCTCCACTTTATTATTTATCCAGACTTAGTATAAAAAACACACAGACATGCTTTTTTCAGACTGCAATCAACCATGAGGAAAGACTTGAATTTGAAGAACTAAACAAGTAGACTTTTTCCAAATTTGTGTGGATAGTTTTGAATCTTATTATTGGCACTGTAGATCCATTATGCTAATCCAGTTTAGAAGTTAACATGACATTTTAGGAACTTGACTTTTGAAATTCATGCCTTTGCTTATTTACTCATTAAATTGTGAAAAGTTATCTTGCATGAGATATACACTGAACTCAGTTTCTTTTTGACTTCTGTGGAACATGGCCAGTTGATGCCAATCAGAAGCCACAATCTTTAATGAAAATTTGCATAATACACTAAAGTAAACAATGGCTGCTTAGAGTTTAGGTTTTTTTAGTTTCTCCTACATCAAGAACTACAGCCTTTAAAAGTAGCTGTTTGAACTGTACAACCTAATTTATTATCATTTAAGCCCATGACCTTTGTGTCAATATATGACTTCAGAATTTCCATGACTGATGTTTGATGAGGTCCTGTTTAGAGAAATCAAGTTGCCAAAATTCAAAAACAGAGGATATTTCTTAACTGCAGATATCAGCCTATCCTGAGACAGGAATTAATTGATTGATTACTTAAAATGGTAAACACCTACCTGAATAATTATACATATTGCAGCAATAAATATAACTGTATTGCATAGAACAAGTTAATGTGTGGAGCCTTCTTAGGTATTATCTTATAGGATATAGTTCAGTTAACAAATTTACATATTTCTATGAAGCATGACATGGTGTTTCTGTATTTAAATTTATGAGAATCATGGGTAAAGGTGATCTGAACAAATAGTTGAGAATTAGAGCAGTAATTATTGGAACTGAAGAACTGTGGAATGATTAGGGATAAATAAAATAAGTCGTTTTTCTGGTAGAAGGTGTCAGAAAGTTTCTTAAGAAGAATTTTAAATTAATTGAGATTGCAGTATTATATGGATTAATGATCCATTAATGTCTATCATTTATAATCATAATAAAGTTTACTACAAGTTATGTAAAATAATAATGTATTTGATACATCATCATGAAGATGTAGTACTGAACTATTTCAGTTAACTGTTCATTATCAGCAGGAACACAAAGCTTCCTTGTTACCTTATAAAGTAACAGCCTTCAGGACTTATAGTACTACCTCTCCTCTGACTTTCCTATAATCATGTATTCAATTATAATCCATGAATAATGTATAAAGCATATAACCCTTAGGGTGTAAAGCCCACTCTTATGGTCTTTTCCTTTTTAAAATAGCATCTAAATTAATCTTCACTTCTCCACTTCTAAACCTTCACCAACACAGCAGTTCTCCATGTAAAGTTAAGATGTCTTTCATATGGGTCATAGAGACCCTTGTGCTCACTTCTCCTACAGTTGCTAAGTGATCAAGATTATGATGCCAGAACAGAGATTGAAAAGCATACTGGACAAAAAAATTATCTCATGCAGGTACAAATAAGTTACAAAGCAACAAAAAAAAAAAAATAAATACAAGCCTTCTTGTCCAGTCATCTATCTGCATTCTCTTAGAAACTTTGCCAAGGCTTTCTGGGATCATGGCAGCAGCTGGGGGAGCAGTGGCCTAGCTGTTTGTTGGTTTTTTGTTTGTTTGTTTGTTTTAATGTTTTTATTTCATTCTCCAAACGCACTTAACTGTGGCTTTCACTTAATGCCCAGTGCTGGATCCTCCTGAATCTTCCTGGATCCTTGATCATAACAGGTGGGAATTATAGATTGCAATAATAACTCACTTTGTTAGGTGAAGAAACAAATGGAGGTATAAAGCAACACATAACACAGTATCTTCTTTTGGATTTAACTCTCAAAAGTGAGGAAACACTATCATTAGAAGTTTTGTTCGGCTGATGTTGACTTCAACTGCAACCTTCAGAAGTAAAGCAAGTGCTCCAGCCCATCGAGGACAGCAGTAGAAATCACAGAATCATAGAATCATAGAATCGCTAAGGTTGGACAAGACCCACAGGATCATCCAGTCCAACCATTCACCCATCACCAATGGTTCCTGCTAAACCATGTCCCTCAACACAACATCCAAACGCTCTTTGAACACCACCAGGCTCAGTGACTCCACCACCTCTCTGGGCAGCCCATTCCAGTGCCTGACCACCCTTTCAGATAAGTAGTATTTCCTAACGTCCAGCCTGAACCTTCCCTGGCGCAGCTTGGAGCCATTCCCTCTAGTCCTATCACTAGTCACATGAGAGAAGAGGCTGACCCCCAGCTCACTACAACCTCCCTTCAGGTAGTTATAGAGAGCAATAAGGTCTCCCCTGAGCCTCCTCTTCTCTAGACTGAACAATATGTTTGCAATATTGAATAATATAATATTAATATAATAATAATATTATATCGAATATTGAACAAATATGTTTGCAATATTTTGTGTACCTTCAAAAACAGGATGTGGGACTTGAGAATGTATTACAGTAAGTATAGTTTTGTATGGGACAGTGGCAATCACGTTTCATATTCAGCTACCATGGTCTGACCTTTGGGCAGAATCACATTACCAATGTCCTTGGTAACACAGCCCATACAGTGTTCAAGTATATATATATATATATATATTGCAGTAGTACTTCAATTATCTTATAAGAATAGTTCCTGTAGTCTTCAAAGAAAGTAAAGCTAATGGAAATACATTGGTTGTAGACGACTTTAAAGTAATCTATGGGGGGGGGTGGGGGGGGGAATTACAAATGAATCCCTTGATTTGCATGTGAAAAGGAAACCAAGATCCTTCCAAAGTTCAGAAACTGGATTTCATTCACAGACTTTCTGAAGAAGGGAGTACCTAATCTGACCTGCTTTGTGACTAACATAAAACATGATCTGTATGCAGATCCTTGTTCTGACTCAGCAAGCCTGAATTCAGACATGCCTTTAGAAATGTAAACTTCAACTACATTGAATTTATAAATCTGGAAAATGTACCTTGAATTTCCAAAGGGATTGTTATTTCTAGAAGATTCTCAAGTTACTGTTTTTCATCTTGAATAGAAATCCTGTGATATCAACTTCTGCTAATTTTGCCTGATTTACTATCACAGACTATAGATGTATCAGTTGTGCAGACAGAGGAAAATAATTCAAATATTTCCAGATATCATAATTCCTGTAAATCTTTTATACTGCATCTGACAGTGCAACTACCTTCTAAAGTGAAATTCCACTGCCTAAGTATTACTATAACAATTTAGTTCATGATGTATTTACAGATTTCATTCAGGCCCTCAGTCTGACAGTGCTGCTTGAAGTCCAACATTAAGTGGCAATAACTTCACATTATTTCTCTCTCTGCTGTTGCAGAATGTAAAAGGTTGCAGACAGCTTCCTTGAACACTTGGCTTTTTTCAAACTTGATATAATTTCATTGTCGTCATGTTTTAGACATCAGTCTTATATTCTCCAGAAATTGGATGTCTAACCATCAAAACAAGAAGACAGACATGAATCAATACGGATGGGAAAGAGGGTTTTTTTTTTTTTTTTTTTTTTTTTTTGCATCTGCGTCTGGTTTTGTCCTGTCACTGCAACAAGACTCACCACTTTTCTCCTACCACCTTCACTCGTACTTTTTCCTCTAAACTGTTAGTTTAGAGGTAGTAGACAGTTTTGCTTCTCCTCAGGGGAACAGCAACAAAAAGGCAAAATCAAAATCTTGTTAAATATCATTCTTCTTGTTTCTACTGTGGTAAGTTACTCTCCACTTGAAACAAAGCAACAATTATCTTCTTTCCAGTATCTCATCATTCACACATTTAAAAAGCAACATATTTCAGATCAGAAATATTCTGGACACAGCTAATAGTGCTGTCATGCAACAATCTACTATGTACCAGAGACACAGCACCATTTTAGCTGCTCTGAAGCTAATCAACAGATGTGCCCAACAGCACAGTTTCCCTAGGAACAGGATTTTCACTAATGAGCAGGAATATTGGTGTGATGCCACGTCCCTTTTTCTCTGAACCTCTATTGCAGAGAATACAATCAGTAAAAAATGGATGAATCTGTGATGTCCTTAAGTTCCAACAACTCCTATTTGCCAGTAAGCAGCATTAGGGCAAAGAGCTTTAATTTTCTCTAAATCATGAGGCAAATCAGACTGGTCAATGGCCAACTTCAGAACAAGAGGAGCATGACAGTAGATAAAAGGTAGCCAGCTCCACCACAGTATGCTGCACTATGCTAAACCAGAAGACTTGATACACAGTTATAAAAGCAAACAAAAAGTTTTAAAATTTCCACTAAGACATAATACCTAATAAATAAACAAATAAAAATAAAACCAACTCCTCAGTATTAAAAAAAAACAACAACAAAACAAAACCAAAAAAACAGAAACATCTCTGAGCTTTATTAGAAAACTAAATGCAACAGATGCATTTTACTAGTTCTAAATTATATTTACAGTGCTTTTGACTTTTAGACAATATTTGTCTATGGTTTTAAGAACTTAGGAGTAGAAAAAGAATGAAATTAATTCTTAGTTACCCTGGGAACTCTTGCTGGAAGATGATTGGGGTGAGAAACAATTGACTTATTACTAAGTTTCCAAAATTTGGGCTCACCAGTGCCTACAGGCAATTTATCATAATCCTATTTAAACTCAATATATATAAATTTGAAGTTATTTCTTTCTTATATAAAACTAAAATCAATGGAATCTTGAACTAAATTAATGAAATTGTCCATAGAGGAAGTTGCACAGTTTTAACCAAACACTGAAACTGTTATCAACAAAATCAATGCACATGAAAGCAATGCTGTATAAATAGAGACTCATTTGATCAGTTTGTTTTCAATCTGTTCTACTTCCAAATATATGGTATAGGACCTAAATGCTATCCTGCTCTTTGGAGTAATTTTGCAACAACTCATTGACATTCATAAGGACATAATTAGACCTCTGCTACTGATTACTTCAGTCTATGTATGTTCAGAAGTAGGCTCCCAGTAACCTCATGCAATCCTCATTTCTGAAAAATAACTGTCTAAATAATGGATAAACTGTGACCGCACACATCATGTTTATCCACACTGAAACCTCTGAAATTTCACCTGTAACTGAATTAGGCTGTTAAAATCTAGTTGCAGTTTGAGTGACTATTGCTTATTGGGCTGAATTCTTAGAAAGGCTGCCAATCCAGTCCTCCCTCTCCTGATCTACAGCTCTGTATTTCTTCATACATATATCAAGGTTTGCAGTTTCCAGGAAATCATCACAGATGATGGAATGGTGCAGTAGTGTCCTTTCATTAACTAATTTCCATCCCATATGGCTTGGCAGTAAAGCTTCTCCAGGTCCTGCTGTCATATAGGAGCTTCATTTGAATTACTTCCATTCCAGGCCTCTGGACCCCTTCCTGCCCTTCTTTCCTACACATAATGCCTTCTCCAGACTTTTGTTCTCACTATACTTTACCCCACTGAAGCATAATGGCGACAGCTGTCTTCAACATTAATGAGACATAATGAACAGATGTGGATGAAAGAGCCACTTGCTGTATGACTAGTAGACTAAGTTCAGAACAGAGACACAGAATTTACAGTACACTCCAATATGTGGTGGATGCTCCCAGCAGTTACTTCTCATACCCTTAGGCCTCTGTGAGTAAATCTATATTAGAGTGCATCAAGCCAATTGTTCTTGTTACTGAGCATGAATTTCTTGGTGCTTTAATTAATTCACCCACAGCATGAGCACCACTGTATTTGATGCATACTCATTCTTGAAGAATTTGGGCAGATAATTACCACCATGAAACAAAGACTAATGGACTAACAGAACAGTGGCCTAGAAAAACATAGAAAAACAGACAGGCAGAACTTTAGCAAGATAGGCAAATTTAATTTGAATTCTTTCTTGCAGGTGTGGTCATCACAAAAAAAGGGTGTGTGTGTATGGATACATACACTTTTTATTTTTTATTTGATGTTTTTGTATATATATATTCACAGGTAGGTATACATACTATTTCTATAAAATTATCTTTAGCCATTTCAATGAGTCTCCCAAAGTCTTTGTGGGTTGAAAAATGTTTCTTTTCTGTTTTAAGTTCTACATGGACTTGTATGTAAAAAATGTGTCTAGTCATAAATTTATTTGTTGGCTTGAGAACGCTTTGGGCTGAAAGAAAGAGGAACGTCATAGTTTTCATTCACCTTTGTTCCTGAAAAACTGGTCTATGTACTTTACACAGCAAGATGAAATAGAAAAAAAAAAAAAACACAAAAATTAAATCACAGCAATAAGATACATAGGCACTTGTCTGACTTGCCCAATAAACGTGTTATTACAGATAAATGGGAAATGTGTATGGTCTGTTAGCAGGCTTCTTAAATATGAATGGCTTTTTTCCCTTTCTGTCTGAAATCTTCTATAGTAGGACATAGGCTTCCAGCTAATTCTTGTCACATATCTGCAAGCCCTTTTCCTTCTCTGAATTTCAAACTTTCCTAATGTCAGGCCAAAGTACAGCAACCTTCCTTGTGATACTTGTTTTCAGACTTATTGAATCTGACTGCATTTCTCATTCAAGCAACAAGTATGTCTTGGGAATGCACTTTTCTAGTACAAGGGCTGCTCCAAAAGTAATGCTTCCTATTTTATTATGTTGGCCCATGACATCAGAGGCAGATGTTTGAAACATGGTAGTAGAAGCTGAACCTTCTTGCCAATATTTCATTACATTTTGTTGCTGTGGGACAGATGGCAGCAGAGGGATAGTCTGACAAAATGGCATCTGACATGGAAGTGTGTAGGAATCAAAAGGTAGAACTGAATTCCTTCATACAGAAAAAATTGCAACCACTGATATTCATCAACACTTGATAAGTGTTTATGGAGACCAAACAGTGGATCTGTGAGCACAGTGGGCTGGTGGGTAGTACATTTCAGCAGTGGTGACAATGGGTCACCTCCACTGGTGCAGACTTTTATGAGCATGGCATGCAGGCTCTTGTTCATCTCTGGAGGCATAGCTAATGGTGTTGACTGTGTTGAAAACTAGTGCTTTGTTGCTGCGAATTTGCTCTATCAAATACTGCTATTGTTATCTTCATTTCTGTTGTAGTTTCCATGGAAATAAATAGGAAGCATTACTTTTGGAGTGATCTCCAAAGAAGTTAATATTGCAACAACAACAAAATTCCATTCCCATACTTACCAGAAAAGTTGCTGGTTGAAGCCAGAGATTTATGTTTAATCAAAGATTTTGCTCAAATCTTTAATGCAGAACAAAGCATAAAAAGCTGAAAAAGTTAAAATAAACCTGAATTAGATAAATATTACAGAGACCATTATCAAGAAACATAACCATAACAGGATACATTAAAATTTTAATTTACAGCACTATTTCAGTCAAATATTTGTATTTACACTCAACAGTAGAAAGCTGAGGAAAAAAAATGACACCTTTGATCTCAGCTTCAAATTAAATACTTGCATACTGTACATCTTAAGTAAGCATTAACTAACAGGATATTTAAGAGTATCATCTTCTTTCTGAGGTTTTCTTCTTTGCACAGGATATTTACTGAATGTATGCCAAGCTGACTGCAGGCCAGCTACTGGGACCTCATCTGGAATGTACTAATTGGAAGGGAACTTGTATACAAGTGTCCCAAAACCCAGATGACTGCCTTGATCAGCAGGCTATGTAATTAGGGCTCTATTTCTGGGTTTTCATGATAATTTGGAATTTAGTGGTGCAGTATTCTCTCCAATAAAGAACAAAAATAAATGTGGGAAACACAATATCGTATTACATGTGGATTCTTTGTTTTCCAGACAAATCTATCTACATTTGCCATGCTGTTGCTTTCAAAATCTTTACTTTTCTTGAAAAATCCTCCTGCTTCACTTTTAAAGAATTAGGGCAACATTTTCACCCCAAAGAAATCCAGACATTCATTGGAGAATGAATAAATAAAGAAATAAATGAAAATAGTCACACACACACACACACAAAAAAAAAAAAAAAAAAAAAAGAAGTCTGGCTACCATGAGTTTTTTAAGACACTTCTCAGGGAACAGTATCCATACAAAGGAAATACAGTTTTTGAGATGGTGGATCTTCAAAAGGTCTGCCATCTCTGGTTCAGATTGACAGATTCATGGTGGTCTCTTTCCTGTGATCAGTGCTACAGTAAAATTGAAGAATGTCTTGGGTTGGAAGGTATCACAAGGATCATCAGGTTCTAACCTCTCTGCCACATGCAGGGTTGCCAACCACTAGATCAAGTACCAGATCAGGTTGCGCAGGGCCCATCCGACCTGGTCTTGAACACCTCCAGGTACAGGGCATCCACAACCTCTCTGGGAACTGTTCCAGGCCCTCACCATCCTCTTAGTGAAAAAACCCAAATAAATTTCTAAATAAGGAAGAACAAGTGTCACCTACCAATCAGCAGAAGTTCTGCTTTACTAGCAATCCGATTTATTCTCTCATAGAGCCCCAGATGTACTCTGCCTGCTCACTTTATTTTGTATTTTTCTGATACCATTTCAACTCAGTTTTATGCACTTTCTTACAATCCTCTATAAAGCTGTTGCAGTCTGTTCACATACTGCACAGTATATATGTGATACCATGGCTTCTGCTGGTGTTCCAGAGCTATTTGTTATTGTCATCATTTCAACATACTGTGTTGTTAATGCAAGCAGTCAACCATTGTTTTTCATGTGCATAAATTTTATGCCTAGAGACACCTACCTCTGTTATTTAATAAAATGACTCTAAAGATAATAATATCTTACATTTATATAAATCGCCCTTCAGCCAAGAGTCTAAAAATACTTTGCGAACATATTATTTATATTTTTTTAAACTTGGATGGAACGCTACAGATTGTTCTACCTGACACTGAAAAAGAACTACTTTTAGCATGCAACATAACCACTTAACAGTGAAAATAAGTGCAAAAAACATTTTGAACATGTCTATATGGCTACATCTGTTATAGAAGACAGCATCACAATCATCCAAGTGCAGAAGCACAGCAGGATGACATCAGGAGTTAACAATATAGACCAATTTTCTGTGTACCTCTCCCAAGGAAATAAAGCTACAGCTCTGCTGAACCACAGAAGTAGCTATAAAGGGAAGTCTGAAACACTGCTTGTAGAAATGGAAGAAAGGAACTAAAGAATTATAAGTATCTAAGAAATTAAAGTATTTAAGGTGCTTAGATGTGTTTATACTTACGATTAGATCATAAAAAAGCAAATGGAAAACTATTTTCCTGTCTCCCTCTAGTTCCCAACTAAAAGAGGGCCCTGAAGCTTGAGAGAACTTGTTTTCTATTCACTTTTGTGGTCAAAGTTGTCTAAAGCTTTATGGTAAGTGTATGGGTTCCTACATGCGCACAGAGATATAGTCAAACTGGAAAGAGAGAAGAGTAGAGGTTGTGCTATTTCCACAAAACACTATGCAGCAAAGTCGTTTGTCTGTACTCATCCTCATCTACAGTCATAATTCGAGTTATTTCTTGAGAGGATTTTTGGGATTCAAAGAAAGGACTCCTATTATTATCTATACAGTGCCACACTACATCCTTGAAGATGCTGTTCACCTATGAAATAAATATAGGATTTTGTAAGCTTAATTGTTAAATTAATTTGCAATGCTTTCCACCCAAGCTCCTTCTGTACCTAACCAATAGTAAAAAAATATATATATATTTTTTCTAAATAAAAGAAATTCCAACTAGAACCCTTGAAGTTCTATATACACATCAAGGACAGCACATGACACTAAGTTTGTCTCAATCTGTTTTGTTGGAAAAGGTTGTTACAGTATTGGCCCTGTTCTTATCTCTTGAAGACAGTAGCCCAAGTTCTTCCCTGTTACAGAAGTCCAATCTCACATTGACTTCAGTGAGTTTCAGTGAAGTAACTGAAAAAAGAATTTGGCCTGTAATCACTGACTTTATCATATAACTAGTAAGTGCTTGGCTAAGATTAGATTTAAAGATAGACCAGGGGGATAATTCAAGGACTTGAGAACCTTTACTGACACCAAAGGCTTTTGTCTTTTGGGAAAACTCAAAACTAAACAAAGTGCATTTATGGCACTATATTCCTTGAATGGAGGGAAACTATTAACTAAAATCCTAAAAGGTGCTACTCACTCTACTTCAACAGGACAAATAAAAGGGAATATTTATGTTCTAGAAAATAATTCAGCTTCTTATTTTCTAATATTTCCAAAATTTAAACCAAGTTATGTTTGATTGTCTTAATGAATAATGAATAGTTTCTGTTGTGTGTCACTGTGTGCTACTAGAAAATCAGTCAATGAGATAAGTGATGAGACTTTTTGGACGCTTGATTTGTTGAGTACTGAAACACAAGTAGACCCGTGACCTTCAACACTAAGTGACAGTAAGTTTAAATGCTTTTTGATGATTGAGGATGTAGACTAGTAACCTTATTTCCACTTACCAGTCTTCTTCATTCAACTGAACTCAGGCTTTAAAGCTAGCAAGTCTTGATTCCCAAAAGCAGAAGTCAATGAGTAGAAATAACTTGATTGGACTCCACAGCGATGCTGCTGCTTGCTGTTTAGTGCTTGAGAAAAAGCAAAACAATAAAATCCTACAGAAAAGGAAGTCAAACACTTCTTCAGTTTGAATTTTCTGAATTCTTTAGTTGTATTCTATCACTTGGCTTATGTTACTAGGTACTACAAGGCCAGAAAAACAATTGTAGTTTGTATTTAGCCTCAATTCAAAGGATAAGAAAGATCACAGCTAAACTTCCATATTTTAGAAAGATTATTAACATAGCAGATAAACTTAATCACTGAGTAAAACAACAAGGCCTTGTCCCCAAAAAACCTAGAAGTCCTAATGTAAAGGTAAGTAGGAAATTAAATACAAGAGGTTAAACTACAAACATTTTTCTAATACAAGTATACTTTAAGTCCATAAAGAATAGAGAAAACACTGAAATCATAGAGAATTAAAGTAAGTCCCAAGAGTGGCCACTTGTTCACGCTTTTAGGTAGCAGATTTTAGTCTAAATTATAATCCTGGAAAAAAATCTACCCCAGATTTAGGCTGCTTACTATGTTGTTGGAAGCTTAAATCTTGCAGAAGCCAAAGTCCTGCTTGTCTCACTGCTCTCCAGAGAAAGAAAGGACTGGGGCTTTATGACCATCCTGCCAGCTGAAAGGCTCTTGCTCCCCACCTAATTTACCTCAGACCATGCAACAGACCTGATACAAATTTAATTAGAAAACTACTATGGCCATTAGAGATATCACACGCCAACTTGTTTGTTACTACCCCACAGTCAGAGGTGACCATCTTCTCAGGAGGATGTATCAAAGCTGATTTATAATAAAGCAATTCAGTTTAAGTCCTTCATCATTAGCAGCATAAAGTGAGCCCACAAACTTTGCAATCTGGGTAATACACAAACTGCAGTGGGAGCAGCAGCAGTCAGAAGAGTAGCAAGACCCTGATAGTGTTCTCATTCACCATAACTACTATCTACACAAAAGTAACTCCACAACAAAAAGCTCCAGCTGTTTCTGTTGCCATCTTTAAGTTATGCCATCATAAGCTGCAAACAAAGACATATATATAATATCCACCGCTCTGTGACTTACCTCTTCTCTTTTCCTTTCCTTCCTTTCTTCTCCAAGCTGAGATCTACTTAGTTAAAAGCACGTAGATGCTAAAAATCTTGTAGAAGCAAAATTTTTCTGTATCACTCTTAACTCAGAAACCTCCCAGAAGTGCAAATATGCCATCTACCCTATGATAGATTTTGAGTCATTTTTTTTTCTCTCTCCAATGATTTAGATTTTTTTTCTAACTGGTTGAAAAGTATAATAAATCTATTTATTTGAAAATTATTGTGAGTCTGAAAGCTCTCCTTAAAAAATCTCCTCCAAAATAAAACCATTTCAGCTCATCCCTGTAACATCAGACTTGCTGCACAATTACAGGGAACTACACTCTGCCAACACTGTTTAATTGAGAACGTCTCTTTTTCTGGCTCTGCTACCATTGGACAGCTTATGTTCCCACTGCTTTGCCTCCATCTGTGCTAACAACAGAATCCTTTTTGATTAAAATCTTCCTGAGTTATACTGTGAAAGATCACTTGAACTGTGCACTTGCCTCAACTTTGAAATGCTTTCCCCCTGTATGTATGCAAGATATAAGCACCTGATACCTACACCCTTATGCTGTGGTATTTCAATGAGAGGGAAAGAAACTAGACCTTTTAATTGAAAAAGTTTCTCAAGGAAGGAAAAACTGGAACTCTGGCATCAGAAGAAATGCAAATGGCTAGCATTTGCACATGGAGAAAAAATTCATAACTTTCTTCAGTAAAAACAAACAAACAAACAAACAAACAAATCCTCTAAAGTGAGAATCACTAAAGATCTGCTTAAATAAAACATTGAAAATGCTGTTTCATGACGATATATCAGAATATTTGGTTTTCACACAAAGACAACTCTTTTTTTTTTCATTTTGATTTTTAAGTAGGAAAAATATAACACATCAAGAATTCTTGTTTACCTGGGTTCTCAGTGCGACTGACCCTTGGACTGTCATTTCATTTTGTAATGTAAATACGCAGTCTTCAAAGTCACAATTAGCTATGTTTTGCAGGAGGTAGAAATATTTATTTTGTCATAGCAAAGACTATAGAATTTGTTTCCCAATTAAAGGAGGAAGGATAAAAAAAGTAACATATTGAAGTAGGGATTGATAGGGAAATTACCAGAGGAAATTGAGATAAATTAGTAATTAATTAGACTGTAATTAGGAGATAATTAAGTAAATTAAGGAATTTAGGATGTACATTACATGTTCTAGTTAAAACAATAGTTGTAGTTCAACATCTAATGTCATTAAACACTTCTGTAATTCTCAGTACCACATTTCAGTTTTTGAAGTACTGAAGTTTGCATTTTCAGGTGGACCTCAAGCCTAAAAAATATCTCTGTGTTAGAAAACACTGGAATCAAATAAAAAGTTCAACTGCTACGTTTCTTGGGAACTATTTGAAGTTTTGGGAATTATACACTTTCTGCACTGAAAACAAAATTGAGTCTGAGTCCTGGCTCAAAGTTCCTTTAGAAAGTGGAACAATGATATTTTTATCAATCTTGCTGGGAAGCAGAAAATACTAGTACATGAGACAGAGATGAAGAAAAAAACATCAGGATTCTTGGCATTTTCAAAGACCAGATTGTTCACACTTGAATTGTGTTTCTGGGACAGACTCAGACTAGTCTTTCCTTTACCTGCCTTGCTTTACCTACCCATTTCTTCAGGAAGGTTTACTTAACAGGTTGACAGAAAGTGTGTTAGGCAGGTTTCAAAGGTATTGCAAGAACAGAAGAACTTTTCTCTTTCTTGCAAATGCCCAAGCATTTACTAATAAAAGAAATAAGTTGCTGTTTGTTTTGACTAGTCTCTAGAGTTCCTCTGCCACTCAAATCTAACATTTACTTCACATATGCATTATTTAGTACTTTACAGTTCAACCCAGGTACAGTTAGAATAGACATTACATACAGTTCAGAGCTTGTGTGTCTAAGTCACCCACTCCTTTATATGAAGTTCTTACCCTTTTGCAAAATATAGTCCTCTGGCCATAAAGTGGGAAAAAGTTCGTTTGTTACAACTGCAAGACATTTTACATTAACTATTACAAAGCAATCCATTTTCCAACACTCTTAAACAGGATTCAAATTATTGGGCTTAAATTAGACCCTCTGTCTATTATTTCCATCTGATATGAATTCTTCTTAGAATGAAGCCACAGAACTAAAGCCTGATTAAAAATGAAAAATGAGCACACACTACTTTCTCTATGATAAAACACCTTTCTCTTCAATGAGTTTAAACTTGCAATTATGTTTGAAGACTGATGTCAGATAACTGCTGAGCCTTTGTTCAGGCAGGAAGAAATATCTTCATATTCAATACATACTGCATAGACCTGTAAGGCCAGCATCATGAAAATGTCTCTGTTCCTGATAAAGTAGTTTATGGGATGTTTCTTGGCACAGACCTTAGAGAGGAGCCCTCAGTCATTTTCACAAAGATACGAATGCAATTGTTTTCCATTTGTTCTATATTTTTGTCTCCTCTCCTTCATCAGAAGTACATCAGAATATATAAATTTACATAAATATAAGTAAACTTTTGTTTACATGGTATTAATTATCTAGTTGGAAAGCACACTTGTCATACAAATCTGTATAGGAGCCATGGGAGTCAGCCACTAGAACAAGATCATCCCCTAAATGAATATAACTGTACAGCAATAAACAACAGCCACATGCAGTAAAGTAGAATAGGAGGAGTAGAATAGTATGTTCAATTGTAAATCACTGTGTATGGAAATTTAGGCAGGCATAATAGAATTACACAAATGGAGGTCAAATGCAATTTCACAGGGTGAGTAGCAGCCTATGACCATGTATCTAATTTTTTTTTTTTTAATTTCAGAACAATCCATCCATTATTTAACATTTGGAAGTATGTGAAAAAAATCTGAGGGAATTCTTGCCTATAAATGATCCATTAAAAAAATCAGCTTCAGGTTTTAGTTTTTAAATTCATACCAACAACCTCAGCAAGAGTTCTGCTTTGAGATCACTCTCAGGCTATGGTCTCACAAAAATAAAGATCTTGTTCTTTAAGCCTTCCTTCATGCGTCCTAACTATTTCTCATTATCTGCATGCTTCATTTTAATTTATTGATATTCAAAGTCTTATTTTTCTTCCTTCCCTTAAAGATCTTGATTCTGTAGTACAAGCAAGAACAAATCATTCAGCAAAATGGCCAGACTCTTTGAAAATGTGAAATTTCATCACTGTGTAGATTCAGAGCCAAAACTCCACACAGAGGTGCTGGCCTCCATATTACCACTCAGACACTGCTGCAAACAAATCAACATTGAAAAAATTAGTTATATTGCTTCCTTGCTAGCTTTCAAAAATAACTTTTTTTTTTAAACAAGCAAACATAAGCTATCAAACTGATTAGCCTTTCTTTCAAAGGCCTTATACTTATACCTGAATCATAGTACCCAAAGGGCATGCTCAACACAAGTTGAGCATGAGTTTCACCTGCAAAATGTAATGCTTATCATAGAAAGTGACACAAATGGTTCACTACCTTAAAAACCTTTAGTACTATACCATAAATACAGCACTTCATTAACAAGACACTGGGTTAGATCAATGTGAGCTCTTTCTGACAGTTCTGCTATATACCTGTCTCATTTTGTTAGCTTAATGAACTTGTTCCCAGTACAATCCCAGAAGTGGAGCATGCTGTTCACTTGAGAAAAAAACAAAATTAAAAAAAAAGTGATTCAGCTGATACAGATTTTAGAGTCACTCATCTATGCAACAATGAATGACTTTTTTGGCCAAGGATCAGCAGTGAGCAGCAGACTGAAGCAATTTTTTTTTCTGCTGCAATGCTCTTCCCTTGTGAGAACTGGACACAGTGTTAAAATATCACTCAGTTTCATTAGTTTAAAAAGTTCTCTGAACAAGAGCCCACTATGGTTAACAGCTATTCCATGGGTAGAGACATGTATGCCATACCCTAGAAAAACAATTAGGACAGGAAGGGGATATACAGATGTGTCTGATTGCATTGTTTGATGAGCCATGTAGGCAGACCTTTCCAGAGTTAAAGATTTTTTTTCTTTCTACGTGGAGACTGACAACATCACTGGAGTCACAAGTCCATAAACAAGACATGAGCATGGCAGCTCCTACACTGAAACTATAGGGTAGAATATATGTTTACTGCACACAGCCTCGTTGTTCAAAGAACTGACCAAGTTGGCCCCAGTCCAGTAGAGCACTTAGAATACCACTGGGACTCCTGACATGTTGACAGCTGAACGCATATCTCAGGGCTGTGCTGAAGTGGTGTCTGAGTACTGAGCATCTCATAACCCAGATAACATGCCAGACTAGGAGCTTGACTGTCATGTTTTCTGGTAAAGGATCAGTACTTGCCGGTAGCACTAACAGCGTTGATCTATGCAGAACAATATATGGTATTCCAGCAAAATATCATAGCAATCATTCACTGAAGTTAATGAATGTGTTACTGGTGGTATTTTGTATTATTTCCTTTTTATTATTTTAAATTTCTTGTTTCTATTTAAAGGATTTTGCAGATTACATTGGTTAATAATTGCATAGCAGGTCTTTGGCCACTGAAGAAGGAAAGGTTGATTTCTGAAGCACATATACCACATCTGAAAACTCACTAAGAGCTACCTTTTGTCTTGTGTTTTTTTTTCTGCTTCTTTTTTTTCTATTTTTTGGGGTTTTTTTTGTTTTGCTTTGTTTGAAAGGGGACTTGTTGATACATGGACTTAGACTATTTTGCAAAGAAGAAAAAGAAAAGTCTGGATACTGAGTTGGTCTTACTCTTAGCTTCTTAGAGTGGCTTTCTTATTTGGATCCTAGACTTTCCTGTGATGCTGATACTGATGTAGTCAGAGTGAAGCAAGCACCTGGATGCGAAGCTTGCTTAAGTTTTGATTAATAACAAACCACCTCCAGGTTTGAATATGCTGAAAGATTTTACAGATTTTAATCTCTGAAATACATTCTGAATATTTACACTTAAAAGTATACGCATTTGAGCCTTGATTGATATTTCAAAGTATGTTTACCAATGGTGAAAATGATAATAAACTTATCTAAGAGTTTATTAAGATGTGCTTGGGCTTAAGTGATACAGGAGAATGACTTGATAACACCAGGAGCAGAGGCCCCATATTATTTATCCTGAAATTTCTAAAGCTCTGAGGGAATCCTCCTGATACACAGACTAGACAAATCCATGCAGAAACCTTTTCCCACTCACATTTTCTGGTTTATTATTATCATTATTATTTAATTTAGAGCATTCATCAAATCTCTGGCATTTCGTACTAGGCTTTCCTACATGAGAAACAGGTAGAACTCTTACGTTAAAAATGCTGTGTAATAGCAGCACATTCTCATCCTGATCCTGATAACTTCCTAGTACATAAACTACAAAAGAGATGCAAAGGGTTGGTAATCTGGAAATAAAGAATGATGAGAAACAGCAGATTTCATAACTGCATTGAACTAGCAAACATGATTAGTCTCTTTATTTCAACGTTTCCCCTGGAAATCATGCAAAACAATTCCTCTATCATACGTTTAAGGATAAAATTCTACCAAAAAATCATTCTGCAAGTACGGTGAATGTTTTCAGCCTCCTGCTTTATGATCTCCTTTTCCTGTTGTTGTCTAATATATGAACTGAGGCTTTATTTTGGAGGCCTTCTATGTTTGCACTGATTTGCTCTCTTGGTTTCCCTCCTACATACCAGTCTGCTTCTTTATCATAAAATTACTGTTAATTTTCCTTCTACTTCTGTTTTTCAAAGGGTCTCCTCTAATTCCACTATTTTGAAATAGATTAGATTGTCCCTCATTTTTATGCTAATGATTCAAAAACTAATTTTTCAGTCCTAACATAGCTCTGTTGGCTCATATTTCAGCCTGCCCCATTAAGATCTTTATATAGATATTAGCCAAATATATGTGTGTGTGTGTGACAAAAGGAATAATAAATAATTTTCCAGTATCAAATCCACAGTTGGTTCACACAGACTCTGCTTATGTAAGTTTGTTATAATACCATTAGAGGATTTGCATCTTGTTCTCTACTTCAATAATTCTCTTCATCTATATCTCTAAAGGCATAAGCAACCATGAAGCTTAAAGAGTTCAGGCTCTTTTTTCTTGTCTTTTTTTAAGTGTAACTCCAGTGGAACCAATATACGGACCCAATATGTATTTCTGATAGAAGACAGAATGACTTTCCATTTTATCCCTCAGCCCCACACCCTCTACCAGTCATGCACCTAGCTTCCCCACCATCATCACCGTTCTGTGTATATCAGTAAGAATTAGGAAATACCCTGAAAATGACTTCTAGAAGAAATTCATGCCTATCAGATGAAAAATGTAAGATAAAAAAAAAAACAAACAAAACCAAACAGGACAAAAATGTTTCAGTATTTTAAATGTAATTGTACTACATAGAATATAGTATCATCACATGCACATACACTATACGTCTGTGATACAGCTTATTGACAGATGCTCCATCAAGTCCACAGCTATATCTCTAAATGGTTTCTATAAAAAAAATAAATTAAGTTTTAATTCCTTCATCTGGCAATATTTTCTACCAAAAGACACAGTGATTTTTATTTTATTTTTAAATTTTGACCTAATAATAGAAATTATTCTAAAATTAGTTCTAAAAATAGAAATTATTTCTGAAAGTACAGTACTTGGGTAGGTTTTATTACTTCGTCAGTGTCTGCTGACACTAATGACAGAAGAGCAAGCCACTGAATTACAGAAGAGGGAAAGCAAATCACTACACAAACTTTTTATCTTGAAGAAACAAAATGAGGGAGAGGGCAGGGGAAGAGAGCCCACATGAGATATACTGACAGGCCACACATCACCCTTCCCTTCTCTACTTCCTTCTCTTAATTCCACCATCTCCTCACAGGTCCCAACTACAGTAGCACTGTGAAGAGACATATCTTCCCCCTTGATCCAGAGTCTCCCAGTATATCATCTTAATTAGTATTTTCAATTTAAAAAAAAAGAAAGAAAAAAAGTATGGTGTACGGTAAACTGTAACTTTCATTTCCTCCTATAAAAAAAATGTAAAATCTTATTAAAAAATTCTCATTCTGCTCCAGAGTCCTGAAACTAAATCATTGACTTCATAATGTTTAAATTTTAATTAAAACTAAACTCTTGCAAAACAAATTAGAAATACATAAATATTGTGTGTTAAGAATACCAAAGTATTTTTCTGACAAGGTACCATGTCAGCCCCCTGTCTCTGTGGATGCAGTATAGTACATAAATGTGTTTTGAGGTTTCCTCAGTCCTAGCTTCAGCTCATGATCAAAGGAGCTTGTCAAATACATGTCACAAAATTGTCACCACATTAAAAATTAACATTTTTTTTCTTTAATTGGACGAGGTTATTACCATTTAAAACTACTAAATGTTCCAGAATACACTGGAGAATGCATTCCAACAAGAAAGTCCTGCTGCCCTGCATGACCTGATTAGCAGTTCCCTATGGCTGGCTTCGTGACACAGTTACCGCCCCACTGGGTGTTGCTGCACGCACCACGGCTCTTCAGCTTTCCCTCTGATAAATGCCAGGAAAGTCTGCCATGAGAATAATGAAAACATTTTTTTCTTTATAGTCCATTCGTCAAGTTTCCATTCTTATTTACGTGACACAAAAAAAAAAAACCCTGAAGATTATTTTAACTGTAAAAATGTTTTCACTGGCATGCGTATCTCACAAATCATTGCATGCAGAGTGATGTCAGGTTTTGATCCACTTTGAAGAATTACAAGGGAAAATGCTAGAAAAGTTATGAAGATTGACTTACAAATTAGAAGAATGTTTACACGGGACTCAAGCAGGGCTGTAAACTGTTACACACCAGCAGCAACTTTATGGATCTCTTACCGATGTGAAAAATTGACCCTAAACCCATATATTTTCTTGAACACCATCAATAATCAGGAAAGTTGGGCATGCTAAGAAACATTTGTAGGTTTAAACCTATGGAAATTTTGCATTTATTGCATTGGTTTGCTTTGTTGCTAGAATCTGGATACATGCAAATCGTATTTTTGTTGAAGATCTATCTGTAATCCCACAGTATAAAATAACTGTTAACAAAATATATTCCTAAATGATATCAACAGAGATACAGCAGAAATATCTTCAGCATCACCTATTACAAGAAGATCCAGTGTTTTTACTTGCTGAAGTTTTTTCTCATTTCTGTAAGGATGGCTCATAGCACTCAGTCCCCAATAGTTACTTGAGAGCATTTACTGCATGCTGATTGTTTTTAAAATGTTTTAAAATGCTTTGGTAAAAATAATAATAATAATAAAAATCTTAAACTATTTCCAAGACTACATTAGGGGGTAAAATTATTTTAAACATAAAAACTGTTTTGTTTGAAAGCCAGGCCTTTCAAATGCTTTAGCATCTCTCCCAAGGAGAAGGATTTGGGGGTATTGGTTGATGAAAGACTCAACATGAGCCAGCAACATGTGATTGCAGCCCAGAATACCAAAAGTATTCTGGGTTGCATCAGGAGAAGTGTGACCAACAGGACGAGAGACGTGATTCTGCCCATCTACTCTGCTCTTGTAAGACCCCACCTAGAGCACTGCATCCAGCTCTGGGCCCCCAAGACAAGGACACTGGCATGTTGGAGCAGGTCCAGAGAAGGGCCACAAAGATAATTAGAGGGTTGTGCAGCACCTTCCCTACAGGGACAGGCTGAGAGAGCTGAGGGTCTTCAGCCTGGAGAAGAGAAGGCTCTGGGGGGACCTTGTAGAAGCCTTCCAGTACCTGAAAGGGGACTACAGGAAAGCTGGAGAGGGACTTTTTATGGGGGCATATAACGACAGGATGAGGAAAAATGGCTTTAAACTGGAAAAGTATAGATTTAGACTAGATATTAGGAAGAAATTCTTTACTGTGAGGGTGGTGATACACTGGAATAGGCTGCTCATTGAGGTTGTGGATGCCCCTCCCTGAAAGGATTCAAGGCCAGGCTGGACGAGGCTGTGAGCAACCTGTTCTAGTGGGAGGTGTCCTTGAACTATAGCAGGGGGGTTGGAACTAAGTGATCTAAATGGTCACTTCCAACCCAAACCACTCCAGTTTTGCAGCAGAGACATGACACTTTCGGAACTGTCTCTTGCTCATCTGCTGGATACAGAAAAAAAAAAAAAAAAGGGAATGCAAAAACCATCCTAAGGCTTTGATCATACTTTGCATACACTCATAATTTTGGCAGATGAATTCTTTAAAAAGTTCATCTGAGCTGACCTGCTCCAAACCAGGACTGAACAGACTGCAGTAGTATAGCTGTAACTGCTGCAGCTAGATGCCACTGTGGCATAAAGCACTGTAGCTGAAAGCAGAACTTCTCTGCTTCCCTGCTCGTTGCCTGCCGGGCACACAGGAGGAAGCTGGAAGCAACCAGACTTACAGACAGGCTCATGTTTTGTGCACAGGAAGTCCAGAATTCTGCTTCAAGAGGAGGCTGAACTACATGAGGATGGAATGAGAGAAGGAATGAGGCTCAAGAGAATACATAAGCTAGGACTGTGGTGAAAGGCTTCAAAATAAAATGAGCAGGAGCTGAAGAGTGGCACAAATAATGTGATTTTATATTGCAAGACAGGAGAAACCAAGTCTGAATCCATAACTGTTGTTTCTCCAGAGTTTGGAATGAAAACTAAGAAATTTGGGGTTAAAACACTTGTCTCCTGACAATTTGCTACATTAATGACAGAGATACCTTCTAGATTTTGATTTGACACAATCATTTCTCCAGAATATTCGAATTTCAATAAACTGAATGAAAACTGTGAGTTTGAGCAGAAAAAAAGACAAATCTACAGATAAAAGCCCTTCCCAAAGCAATCCTGGTAAAAGTGATTTCTTTCACTTGCTTTGCTCTTCTGCTTCTGAAAAACATAATCTTTTATAATACTGAGCTGCATATTGCTTACATGGTCAGCTTAAATGAGTAATAGAAGCCTTGAACCCAGTATGATAAAGTTTGCAGAAGCTCACTACATTTAGAGTTCTACACCAATAAGGCACAGAATATCACCACCCAAATCAGAAATCACGCAGGACGACTTCTGTGAAACAGAGTTCTATCATGGAGACATCTGAGAAGAATCTGAAAAGCTTTCCTTACAGTATGCAAAGCAGTGTAAGCCTGTGACAAACGTGCCCCTGAAGAGAAATTAAATATCTTGGTTTAGAGCTGCTGTCATAGACTGAACTTCATGGAATTACTATTTGACTGAAGGAGAGAGTTCTCATTTGTAAGCCATTCCACAGCAGTACTCTTCCATTAATCCTCAACAGCTGTATTCCTCATTGACATTTACTTACTTAATAAGTTTCAGTCCTAATTACCATATATATGTAAACGCTACACAAATACCACGTCAATTTTCAGAAACCAAAGAGAGAGATTCTGATGATTTCTGTTGAATTTAAACCTCCAGCACTGCTCTGAAAATCTAGGAGAACGATTCTGTGAATACCCCTTTGGCACAAGCAGTTTTACAGAAGGCATCTCAGAAGTTACCAACAACTCCCCCAGCACAAACTTGGACTTCATCTGAAGGACAACAAAATATTGCCATGTACTTACTTACAAACAAATAGAAAAGTCACAGCCAACCTAGGTCAATATATCCTCTCCTCTTTCTGCCATCTCACAGCATCCAGACTAACCTGCTTCATGCACCTTCAAGAAAAGTAGAAGACTCAGAGCTGGAACAGACGGGCACACAGCTTGCAGTCTGTCAGTTGGAGACACTAAGGCTGCTGCTTGGCCAGGGGGACAGTGCCCCTGCCCCTCACCAGCAGCTCCAGCATCACTCACTCCTGTTTCCAAGGAAGGGTGTTGACCATTTAGAACCTCGCAGCATGGAAGGTGGAGGTTGGGTTGGGGGAGGATACAGGTGTGTTGACTCCATGACATTTATGTAAGGAAAAACTAAAGAAAAAAAAGGGAAAAAAAAATCACATGCATAGACAGTACAGCCGGAGTACCACACCCTTGAGACTCAGGAGAACCAGATTCACTTCTCTGCTGCAGCCTGGACAATGCAGAGATGTTGCACTTTCCACATTCTGGACAAACCCAGGAAAACACACACGCTGACTGCCACTCTGCTCTCACATGCAGTAAAATCCCTCAGAAATAGGGCTGACTGGCTGGAGTTTTCTGATTAACAGCACCGTCCAGAAATGAGCTTCAGTGAAAAGAACTCTATTTGATTTTTCAGGTTTGTTCCAAGCATTTTTTTTTGCTGTAGAATATGTTATGCCACCCACATTAGCCAGCCTCACAGTTAGTAATGCATTGCAGAGACCTTGAAATCTCAATCTGATATATGGCTGCTTCAGTCTGTGCTTCTTCCTACCCCATTATAAACTTGACCTTAATTAACCCTCTTAGTGAAATGGAGTTTGTTGACTCTCAAGGACAGTCTCATTGAAAAACAATGTTGCAATGTCACTCAAAACCTAAAGTAAGTCTGCTTTACAAAGGGATTTGTACTAATAACTCTTGAATATTAATAGCTTCTTATGCTATGTGACTTATATAAACTCATATAGATAAGCTAAGACTGAGCTCTGTCATTCCCAGACTTTATAAAAGAAATAAAATCCCTCCATATTTCCCTTAGGGAAATCTACTTTTCTTTGGCAATCACAACATCAAACTTTTTTTTTTTTTTTTTTTTTTTTTTAAATCTCTCTCTCTATATATATATTTATATGCAGATTTAAATTCAAATATGGCAGAAACAGTTGTAAATCAAAGCACTGTCTATTAAAATAGGATATCCAGTTCGCACATTAATTTCTAAAGTGGCTTTCTAATGAAAATGTTCATCTTCCCTACTTTACTCCACCTATGTTTTAGTTTTATAGGTGACAAATATATGGGACAGATTCTGAGGCAATATAATTTAATTAAAAATTCCCCTAGGAAAAAGTTGGGGGTAACATCCGCCCTACATCACTTGAAGGTCTTGGAGTATGCTCAGGTCCGACTGTGAGAAGGGTCTTTACTAGTATTATCTATCAATATGTTACAAATATGATATAATGTAACAACAATTAATCTTTTAAAATTCACTGTAGAAGGAGTTTATGCTTTCTCACAAAAATAATTGAAATCATTCAGTTCACTAAGTTGCTTTGCTTGTACAGAGTTTAGAAAGTATATACTTCAGAATTGATAGTCACGTGTTTTCCCCTTACACAACTGTGTGCCAGTCTTCACTTTCAAGAGCCGTACTGAGCCGTAACTATTTCTCAGACTATTTAGGGACTGAGAAAAGATTATGAGTTAGTTTAACAATGAAAATATTCATACAGAGGATCTAAGTAGCTGGAGTTATTAAAAATAAAAAATAAAAAATTCAGCTGGCATTTTCTGAATGGTATTTGACCATTAATGGGCTTTTGTTCATGAATTACAAAGCAACTATTTTATGGATGTACAGCACATTTATTAACTTGTCACAAAACACATTTTATCCTCTAGATTTTGCATAACAATATACTTACATAGCATTAACTATGTAAGCTATATATAGCAAAATGTAAAACAAGGGAATTTAAGATATTTACGTACCAGGGACCCAAAAGTAAAAGCTATTATTTACCAGTAGGTTAGTGTGCAAGCATTTCTCACTATTTTGGAATCGCACCTGAAGTCTGCAGAACCTTAAATTTTCACCCCTGCCTAGAGCATTTCTCATTCAATTTATTTTTGTACTATTGTGCTGATTCATTTAAGTAAAAAGAACAAAACAATTAAATACTGTGCCCACCAAAAAACACATGCTACTACATAAAGACTGCAGCCTCAGTGGGTGAGGAGAAAAGCACTTCTTACATCTAAGCAAACTCAGGGGGTAATACTTTGTACCCAAAGTGCCAACGGTTTCAGCAAAGCCGAGCCCTCTGGAAGGCAGGCCAACACTCCATGCTAAGTGGGAGCTGAAATTGCAGGACCTGAGCTTCTTCAGTCCTCTTTCCACAGTCGACCACTATAAATTGCATGGACTGCTTCATGAAACGGTTTATGAATATCTCCACATCCCACCTGCCCTCGACCTGTCTGCTCTTATGGAGACAACACAGGGAAAGGGAATTCCTGTCATGGTTTTGTGTGAGATTCAGCACAGTAGCTACAGCTTTTTATTCTGCAACACACCCACGGATGACCAATGACTTCCAGCCCCCATTTCCCTGACCTTCATTAATCTGTCATTAGAGTGTTCAGTTGCCGAATATTATGCTGCAGGTGCCTCTGATATCCTTGAAATATATTATAAAGACATTACCTAATAATCTGGTGATGTTACTACATTAACAAAGAGAGAACTGTATTATTACTGAAAGAATCCTAAAATATGCCAAATGCTGAAATAAGTTTATAGTCAAATCACTACAGAACTTAAGAAGCATCACTATGTTGCCTCTCACTCTAAAATTACTAAATCTGTATCCAAGTGATGCAGAAAAAAGCTCTCCATGTTAACCTAAAATTTGATTTATCTCATAACAAATTTGCATGCTGTGACCACAACATACAATATACAATTATAAAAAGTTATTTCTTTTTTTGCTCACTTCAAGCTTCTCTGGGTTTTATAAATGTTCACAGTAGCCTGGGAAAATTATTTAGTATAAAGTAATAATTTTATCTCTGTCTGAAACTATCAGCTGCAAGAAAAAGCCTTTAGAAAGTTTCTTTTGAATAAAATAGTTTTAATCATACCAACAAGTGACCTACACTGCTCTTTAGGCCACCAACTTCTACTGCAAAAATTTTTTCAGGCCTGTCACATGCATTTCATCACTTAAATCTTGTGAGAGAGGACAGAATCAAGGCTTGCTTTACCTTACTTTGTGCATCTTTGAAAATAAGCAAAAACAACAATCCTGAAAATTCTTCATCAGACTTCATCCTGAGACATGATCTACTGACCACTACTTCCCTGTTGTATATAGTTATGTCAGTAAAGTCCAAATTAAACTACAGCTGTGTGAGATGAAGCTGGGAACTATGAATCCAAGTAGTTTATGTATCCAACTAAATATTTATTATCTTTACAGTCTTTATTTGCCATTCTCACATGCATAGAACATATCTTCTCCTTCTACTATGAGGAATAACCTTTAGGATCTAGGACTCAATTTTTCAAATATGTCAAAGTGTTTAGCAGTGCTTAAAAAGTAACATTTCTCCATATGGAATGGGAAAACTTTTTGATTGATGACATTATTCTGGAATATTTAACCAAAACAAGAATATATTGTGCATTGCTAGAAGCAATCTGTTGGTTAGGTCTTGTTTTGTCTTCACTCAAACATCATAAAAATTAGGCAACCTAACTCTATCTACTTTCTCAGTCTTATGTATCAGGGAAGATTCATTCAAGAAAACATTTACCTTCCCTATTTACATTGTAAAAATCTAAGAGGACAGATGTTTAAAAACAAAAACAAAAAAAAAAAAGTGGAAATATACCGCAACCAGGGACAAGCAACAGAGTGTTACTCTTCCATTTTTGCTGTTCTAAGGCAAAACAACTCAAGGCTTTTCTTCAAGTAACAAAATAATATCACAATCTCTTTTAAGCCTATTCTATTTCTTTTCAGGTATTTGTGGCTCATAAAACATGTATATTCTGTTCTTCAAAGCTACAGCTGATATATCAGACATTAAACATATATATATATATATATATATATATATATATATATATATATATAGCTATAACCAAAAATGATACATTCCCTTTTCAGAAAGCCGTAAATATACAGAAGTGTTTTCAGTTTTTAGTGTGGAAAAAAAAGGACATCCTGAAAATTAACCAAATATACATAACTTGCTGAAGTTATTAGAATTTCAGCTGGTATTTTATGATATATTTTTATTTATTTATTTATTTTGTGCTTAAACTCAACATTTTACACATGGAATTACATTTGTTATCCCACACGTGGTGAATAATATCTCTTAAATATTACAACAAGGTATACTATTAATCCACTTAATGGCAATAAAAGAACAGAAAGAACTTCAGCGAAAATGAGTATGTCCTTTTCAAGCCATCAGACCTGAATAAATAAATAAAGAAATACTGTATTCAAACCAGTTTTCTTATGATTCCAATATCTACTTTATCTTTAAGCATTGTAGACAGAGATACTAAGAAGAGGAAGGATAAATTTCATGTTTTCAAGCCCACTGCTATAATTGAATCAGACAGCGCGTGCACGTAAGACAAAGTCTACTAATGGATTAATATACAAAGGATTGCATTATTAATAAGAATTTTCTTCTTGTTAAATACCACACTTCCATCTGTGATACATGGCCACCTAGTGACTAATTTAAATTGATCGAAACATTTATGTGATATATACAGTTAATTACATTTCACCTTCAGCACTTCAAAATATTTCCAACTGTCAAAGTCGCAGCACCAACCTGTAATTGGTAGCTGCAAAATGCGTAGTTTTGTTAAGGACTGGGTGAAAAATATGCTTATGATTTTATTAAGACGTTATTTTAAAATCAGTCAGAGGCAACTCCAACATTTAAACAGAATGTGCACACACTATTATTTGGGAGAAAAAAAATTCTTATGAATCGTTTAGCATACTGACAAGGAACAGGAAAATGTTTGGTATGTCTTCTTTGTAAGTAACCTCATTATTCAAATTCTGCAACTAAAACAATTTCTCATTAAAAAATTAACACTTTCATCAGTTCAGCTATAGTCAAGAGGTTTTCAATGTTTCAGAAGTTTGTTCCATTCATGTTTGTCTCATGTGAGGTTAGCTAAAACATACATTATTTTTTTTTTTTTTACGATTCTAAAATGTTGAGGTTTTTTTCCAGTGCTACACACACACACATTTTCCTAAAAGAGCTGAAAATCATGATTCCCATTTGCTTATTTTACACCTGATCATACTAATTGAAGATTAACATTGTTAGTGAAATTTGTCTTCAGATACAAGTTCTAAGTTGATCATGAAAAGCATATAACCACTAGCAGCTATTGTGAAGGATTTATTAACTTACTCTGTTTTTCTTGCTTTAAGTCTTTTGTTCTCACTATTTTCAGGAAATTCACATTTGTACTTGCTAGTGAACTGAACAGTGATGATGATGATTGGATAGGTAATCCCTTGGATTCACAGGTAAGATAACCATAGAGCAGCAATAAATAAATAAATAAAAATAATAATAAGAAGAAACAGCATCCAACACATCCAGGCAAAGAGGACAGAGAATGGTGATAACATAAAAAAAAAAAAAAAAAAAAAAAAAGTCCAGACAGCTCTTTATTCATTCCCAACAGTTCATAGCATTTGAAGGCTTTTGTATCATTAGTCACAACGTCATGCACTTTCAATCTCTGTAGCTTTCTGTCCAGCTCCTTTCTCACTTGCCAAGTCTGTATTTACAAATGTTTTACCATAGTTTTTAGAGTTTAAAATTGAACTTTACCTTTCTTTTGTCTCACTGTAATCTCAGTTTATACTACCAGGCTTGTAAGAAATGAAACTTTGACAGATTATAAGAAACACCTTAAATTTGCTACTACCATGTGAAAATTGTTTCCATTCAGTATTAAATTTTTCACTGGGGATTCATTCTATAACATTACCAACTCTCTATTCATAATTACAAAAATAAAAGCTCTGGTGAGGATGAAAACAAACAGCCCCCTTCCTCAGCTAATTATCTTTGACCTTTATTTGCTGTGCAGTTTGCAGCACAAAAGTGATGGAGATAGGAGTCATCTGAGATAATGAGCATTGCTTGACAGAGAAAATACTTCAGAAGTGATGATTTCTATTGTATTGCCTGTATCAAGTATTTGTTCACTCCGTACTGGGACCAACTGCATATTTTTACCATCTCTGTAAAATGGATTGGGACTCCAGCTTCCTTCAGCTACTTCATTTGGAAAACTAATGTTACAAATTATATCTGGAGAGATTAGGACTGTGAAAGTAAAGCACACATTTTCATTTTGGGATTGACAATACACAACTTATGAGGCTTAAAAAAAAAATTAAAAAGCCTCAAATTCTTCCATTTGAGCTCATCAATATGGTGACATCTAAAACAGGCGCAGGTACACCCCTCTTCCTCATTTTTTTTCTTCGTTTTGCACCCCCAGACAAACAAAAAAATCAGTCAGAGTTTCTCTGTGTTCTGAATATTTCTTGTCCATCTACCTGGAGCACCTGAATTATTATAATTATTAGTATTTCACAGAATTGCACTTTGTGAGCATAAGAACAGTTTCCCAAGAGAATTAATAAGAGAAACAGGAAATTTGATTTTCTACTAAAAAACCCCACTAAGTTAGTACACAAGAAAATAATATTACATAAATGAGTCTCACTTTCATACTGGATGTTTGATAACTCAGTCTGTCAGAATAATTGTCAATTCTCCCAGCTTTTGACAGCCAGGGAACAATAGTCTCTCCTCGTACTCTGCCAATCCCATTTCAAGAGGTGACAGTCCTGCCTTTTCTGAGGGAGACAGAACACTGACATTCTCCTTGACATAAGACTCTACAAGCACCATAAATTCAAGTAGTAGGCGAAATAATAAACAAAAAACATGCACAGAACTTTATAGCACACCTTCTTTAGATCTGATTTGAATGAATGATGTAATTTTAGGTGTACCTGAGTAATACTGATAGTACTTACTGGTACTTCATTGAATGCTGGAGGAGACTGGTCGTCATTTCTTTTGGTACATAGATTCCACAGTTTAACAAATGAGATAACCAGGAACTTGACAGTCATCTGGTCAGAAGTCTCCAATAACAATTCAGACAAATCTGTAGAAGGAAACAGACTTGATAGTAAACCCCTGACATTCTTTTATATTAGTTTTAGGGCAGTGGGCCACCTATGTCCAGAATTCTTAGTCCAGCTTCTTAATTATTTGTAATCATTCACCTATTTCATAATATTGATCATTGATATCTCTCCATAAAATAATTTCTGATAGAACATTCTGCCTTTGCAATGCCTTTGCACTCTCTCTATGTGAATTTAGTTAAGTATTATGTGTTCCCTATTTTAAATAGCATATATATTCTTTGACTATAACAAAAGAAAAATGTTGTCTCTTCCACTTTTGATTTCCTGAGCGTTGCAAGGGGGCTATACTTATAATCATGCAGCAGAAAGAGTCAAGATCACTATGAAATGTTTATTCTTCCACTAAAAAGACAAAGAAAAGTTATTGATACATTCTGAAATATAATCAACATGAAGTACAAAAATGCAAATATCACAGTTTAAGCACATCACCAAATTTCATTCCATATTAAAATTTGTATTATCTGGTATCTCATATGAAAGATACTGATTTGCTTACATAACAGTAGTAAAGAATATTAATTGCTTCTAATGACAATTTCCTAATTTGTGAGCACAAGAGAACATTGTTCTGGGCACACTGGTTACAGAAGGCCCTTTCCTCATATTTATTTAGTGCTTGCCACATAAATTATTCTAATCAGAGAGTACTTTTTCAACACAGTGTGTTGAACATTCCATCTTTCAGAAAGTGAAATGTCATTGCTGTTCCTAATTAAGCTATTTTCCTTTTAAGCTTTCCACACGAAGGTGTGAAGGGTGGCAATACTGATGAAGATAAATTGGACTGAAACTGAGATACAGCTGTAGATAAGGTTATTCTGCTAGTTAGATAAAGGAAATTACAGCCATTTAAAAGATTACTAGAGGTTTGGTTTCCTACTGCTGATAGTATACAATATAAAAAAAATCCAGGGGATACAGGAAAAAGAGATATTTCAGATACACTGGCACTCTTCCATTTGACTTAAGAATACGGTAAAAATGCAACATTGATTCATAAATAAATAAACAAAATGTATGTGTTCAGTTAGTGGATTATGTGGCTTTGTCCGGGAACTTGATAGATCTGTTTACCTAAGATAATTAAAAAAACTGTCAAAGAAGTACAGCTTTGGCTGAGTGTGCTCTCTACACTGCTATAAACGTACTAAACAAGTTTACAACAGTATTGGAAAGACAGCATTTCAAAAGAGATAACTAGACAATTTCTCTGCTACTCAAAGTTAATGATATCAGGTAGACTTAACCTACCCTGACGTATAGATTTGTCAAAACCTAGTTGATAGCATGACTTACAAACTGTTAGGAAAAACAAAAGTCACAGACCAGAAGTTGCTACCTTTCATGATAAATAATTCAAAATCTATCAAGTAAAATGGAGATTCAACATGTTGAATAAATCTGTGTTAATAAATAAATAAAGCCTACACAAATTTCACTTCCCAGACATTTTGCTATGTAGTTATTTGACAACTTCCTAAAAACTGGCCAACAAGTTCTTCAAAGGTTATTTTCTTTCACTGGGCACAAAGTTACTACAGTTATAGTTTCTGCAAGAGCTTTACAAACAACCACAGTGGACACTTTTTGAAGTTATAAGGAAATAGTTTTTAGAGTAATTCTAACACATCTTTCTCTATAGACATATATATATATATATATATACTTACATAGACACACACACAGACATAAAGATAAAAGGCAGACAACAACCTGAAGTGTTTTTGTTTCACAGTTACTTTACTGAGTAACTCATTTTTCTGAGCATAAGACTGAACTGTGTCTACAGTTTAGGGCAGCTACCTGGAGGAAAAACCGCTCCCACAGATAAATTTTTCCACCAAAGTTTGTGGTTTGTAAAATCGTTATACATCTAAAATGCAGAAACAAATGTACCAGACAAATCTGTCAGTGGCATCTTTATCACGTAGATATGAACTGTAGCACACATTTCTTCCATTACCAAAGTCATGTGGTGTTAACACAGCACAGAAGCTAGCACTGCAACTTCATTAGTCTCCTCTTTCTCCAGCAGTCACACAGCATGACTAGTTAAATAAATTCAGTCTCACATTTGTAACAGTTCTACAGAGCTATTGCATTAGTGCTTATTTCCTTCATATGCAAACGTGTAGAACATCGTCAATCAGGATATATATACTACAAACACATGTGATGTCTGTCTTCATTTCATACTCAGTTCAGGTAGCATTAAAACCAATGAAATCATATGTCCTTATAAGTAGCAAAATTACCACGAACACAGATCCTAATATACTGCATATACTTGCAGTTCATAATGCAGAGATAATATATAATTTACTGTCCAGAAATATAAATATCTTGTACAGTCACATCTGAATGCAAACAAACGGTATAAGCTGTAAAGCTGTCACACCCACTGATATCTGTAAATATATATTGCTATCTTTAATAAATAAGATGAGAAGATGCATACCGTCCCCATTTCAGATTATTAATCCATCTGCAAAACATCTATTTTCTCTTATTTTATTCATTTTCAAATATTACAGTTGTCATCACTATCAGACATCCTCTAAGAAACAAATCATAGGCAGTAACCCATAGATCTGAATCCCTTCATAATACAGCATCCATGGCAGTGTCATGGTTTAATACTCAATCACCTCAAGTGTATTGGAAATTGTTTAAAAGAAGTGGTGCAGTAAGAACATAATTACATTATGTAGAGTAAACCTGAAACTACAATCTAAGGAAAACACAGAACTCAGCACCAGGATCTTTAAAGCAAAATAGCTGGATGTGAAAGCATAAAATGGCTTGACCCAAAGTCAGTTCTGTCTTTGTCCAACAAATCTTAAAACCCACAGCCTGTTGCTGTGCCTTTTCAGTCCAAGATGGTTCTACAGAACCATCTACCTTAGTATTGCTACAGTTAGCACCTTGGCAGATGAGCCAGGACAAATTGCCAAATAACTATCTGGAGTTGTCCCAGGCTCACAAAATTCTAACTCCTAGGAAATCAGATGCACGTATGGGAGAAAAGCTATAAGCAAAGAGGGCCCATCTCCCACAAATGATGTCTGAGATGATCTGGCATCAAACTCTGCAGCCTTTCCTGAGCAATTTCCACTAAGTAGCTAAATCTTGATTTGGGACATTGCAGCCATGCTACCATGCACATGAGGATATAAAATTGCTTATAGTAGTAAATTATATTGATTAGTAAATTAGTGATTTTTTTTTAAATTATTTTAACATGCACAAATAAAGAAGATCCTTACTTGTTAAAGTGAGTAGGTGGATGTTCAGTGATTTTCCTCGCAAATAAGGGTATTTCATGAATATCATTAAGTGGAACACAGAAATACACAGGCAGCTGTTTAGCAGAACAGTTCTGTTAAGCTGTTGAGCGCTACAATAGTTTTCAAACAAAAAAAAATGTTATTTACTCTCATAAGAACCTGAAACAGAAAACAAACAACAGAAACAGCATACACTCATGCTTTCAGATTTTCCTCAGATATTTGGATTTACTCTTCACACTCTACTGAAAGCCACATAAGAAAACATTGATTTAGTATATCTGTAATCCAAAGGAAAAGTTTGTCTTATTTTTTTTTTCCTTCCTAATTTTCTTTCCTCCAGAGTTCCAGAAATTGCATTGGAAACCAGCTTTATTCTTTAGGTCTGTGAAAGGACTTAGGTTTTTATGAACTGTTATGGCTTGGAGAGGTATGGCACCATCCATTCTGGGGTGCTGGAATCCCTCCTTTTCGATGCCAGTTCACTCACCAGTTAAAACTGACAGCATCCATTAAGAATCAGAAAATGCAGATATTTAACTCTATTGCAGAAAAAATAATCTTATGCATATTGTAATTGTCCTAGTCCATATTTGCAGTTGAATAATAAAACTGACGTATTTCTACTATCCTCCATGACATTATGCTCTTTGACTTCTAAATACAACATATTGCATTATCTTGGACATCAGAGATAGAAATGCCTTGGTACAGTGTTCACATTGGCAATTTGTTTCTAATACAATAGGTATGTAGTACTTTGAGAAAGGAAATTGCAAGTTGTAGTCTGGCTGCCCATTTGAAATACATTTTTCCTGGGGCCTCTACACCCCTCTCACATAGACAAAAAAATAGCACACCATGGGATTTACTGACCACAGTGCATCTTGAAAGCTGTATTTAGATTGCTACTTATCCTTGTTCTCTGCATGTTGCAAATTTCTTGGCTCAAGTACAACTCTCATGAGATGCTGCAATGCCATTACAAATGTTTGCTTATTAAATGAAACACTGATTTTACAATCAAGAACCTTTTTATTAAAAAAAATGGACTTGTCAAAGCCCCAAAATTCCATTACTAATCAATTTCAAAAATATACTTTCCATCAACTCCATAGGACATATGCTGGAAAACAGAAATGCTTGCATCTTTATTTTCATAGGAGACTCAATAATCCTTTCACAAACTAGCACTATTAACGTATGTCTGTTGTGATTACTAGGAAAAGATAGGCCTCAAAGTCTCACCGTCTTCTTCTCTTTCTGCTGCTACTTTAAGTTGCCCAGCTCTGTTTGACAGAAAAGGTTGGAGTCAGTAAGACTGAGCAAGGGAAGAGTAAAGCTTGTCCAGGCAACACTCAACATGCAGCCAGGCAACTATCATTAGTATTGGAGGAATCATGCCTCCAGATCAATGTTGATAGTTTACCTCTACTGATAAGGTTTAGGTGACTATCAATACCATTCTTTTTTTCATGTAAACAAAGTAACTACTTAAAAAAAATAAAAAATATATAAATCGTAAGATTTAACTTTATGCAGCAATTCTGTACTGAGCTATACTACATCCCAGAAGGTTTTGCCACTAGATCATTATTTACTAATGGGCCGTGTGGTAGGGTAGTAATAGAACATAACCTCCAAAGGTACCAGGATGAATATTTAATCCAGAGTTTCTGCCCGTTAATATTTTATTAAAGCCAGGATATTTTCCACCATCCTGAAAACACTAAATTCCATTAATGATAATTATGAATCTAAATGGATTCAGATTTTAGCAGTTTCTGAATATTACAATGAAATAACTCTTTTGCTTCTCATTAACACCAAATATGGTGCTCCTTACAGTTTCAACTCCCAGTATTTATTTGTTAATAATTTTCTTTTAGCCAAACCAGTATAGTATAGCAAGTGGCATCAGAATTCACATTAATAATAATATTGAAGAAACATTTCCTTGTCTCAAATACGAAAAGTTACATTTAAGCTCCATTTCCCCTGTTGTGCAGGAAATACAATGCAAGGCCGTTCTCTTTTGTACATTAAGCCAATTCTTATAAATTACAGCTCTTCACTCATCCAGGTAACATTAATTTGATATCAGAGCTTGCTTTTTCTGGCTCTGTGAAAAACAATATACACAATGATGGTGCCAGCAACAAAGCAATGGTCGCTAAATTAGGTTTCCTAGATCAAGCCCAGTAAAAAAAGCTTTTTCTGTGCTTTTCTATGACTAGAAGACTAATCTCCAACGACTTTATTGAATGTCTTTCACAGATATTCGATTATCTAAAACAATAAAACAAAGCAAGGCGGTTTATTGCCTTGGGAACAGCAAATTTCCTTTTCCCTTCATTTACAAAGGTACTGGGAACAGAAATTTGCTTCTTGCAAATTCTGTCGGACAGGGAGGGAAAGAAAACAAGTTAAGCAAATGTTCAGGATCACTACACATAGGAAAAAAAATGAAATCTCTGTCCTCGAGCCACTAAGTTGAAGAAGAAATTGTACTAAAAAGAGTTTTCCCCTATTCTTTCTAAAAGTATTTCTATGCTGTTTAGACAGCTTTTTAGCAATTGTAATGAAGTAAAGAAGACAAGCCTAGCATGGGATGTAAACCCAGTTACACGGGCTACCAAAGAAACTGAAACCTTTTCTAGAGGAAGAGTTCCATAATCTAGAAAACAAACAATGTAGTATTGTGTTCTTTTACTTCATTTTAATCCCTTGACACTTTCATTCAACTAGAGACATAAACTACAGAGACACTGAAGCTGCATTTGATGAGCAAATATTTATCAACTCTGCTTTTGAACTAAAAATACATTTATGTAACAAAATTTTCAGTATCCATTAACATTCATGCCTACTTGTCAGCAGGAACAATATTACTGCATATAGAATTAAACAAATTCTATTCCAGACTAAATCTTCACCACTGTAATGAGTGCAGAAGTTACATAATTGAAATAAACATCTGCTAACAAAGAGTTTTCTAGCAGTAGAATTTACCACATCATACTTTCAACTGAAGGGAAACAGACTGTATCTGTTACTTTCATTTTTTTGTAAGAGTGTTATTATTCAAAATACGTATCCAATTATATGAAATACATAGAATCATAGAATTGTTTGGGTTGGAAGGAATTCTTAAAGGTCATCTAAACCAACTATGCAATATGCATTAGATAGGAAAATAACATGGATATTTTGAATCTAAACATAGGTATTTATTTTCATATACAAAATAATCCACAGGTGCTATTTACTTTTTAACTTTGTTCCACATGGAGCATTTATGTACAAGAGTAATCCTACTCTGAAGACAGAACTCACTAATCATTCTAATGATTCATATACGTTCACAGTGTTTTGGATAAGTTTCATTGCTAAATATGTTAAATTTTTGTTTATACTTCAAAGTGCTTCATGACAGTACTGGAGTTCAGGTCTTGATCCTCAAGTAAATAAAAGCTTCATCTTTATCTATTTTCTTAACTGAAGCAGGAATGCACAGCTAGACTGTCCTTCCAAGGGCAAATTGTCCACCCTCTCCAGAACTACAGCTTTTTACTTTTTTTCAGCATGTGGTGGCTGGATGTTTTATTTGAGAAATCACTAACTTTAGCATTACTTTTCAAGCAAATCCATTTACCTCATCTTTTACTTTAGAATTTTTTTCTATAATATGGCAAAAGCTCACCTTTCCTATACTTGATTCCTTCCACCTTTGCCCAATGACAGTAAAAGGAAGACCTTTGAAGGAGTAAATATAAAGGGTACCTTTTCTCTTCCTGGTCCCTAATCACATACATAAAGACAGAAAAAATAAACTGACACCACAGGTAGTTTTCAGAATCAAGTAATTGAGTCATTTACTTTATTTTCTAGGTACTTCATCGAGGAAATAGAAGGGGATATGGAGGGAAAAAATTGCAAATATTCTGCATGATTTCAGAATTATGAAATGTTTTCAAAGTAGTGAGCATGCTCAGAAGAGTGTCAGATTGAAAGAGGTCAGAAGGAAGCAAAAAACGTACAAGAATAAAGCAAATACACAGGGAATTTTATGCACTTTCATCACAAATCTTGGAATATTCCACACAAAATAATCTTAAAACAGCAGATCTGAGGTAATAGATGATCAGTTTAATATGCTAAGCATTTTGCCCAGTTGTGGTATGTCACGCACACAGAGCAGAGGCCTTTCATTCCAGGTGAGAACTATATTTCAGACCATAAAAAGTATATGTGTAAAATCTTTAGACAAACTTAAAAATAACAGTCTACTACTTATTCAGGGAAGTTACTGAGGGCTACTCTAGGTACTGTAACAGTGTGTGTAAGTGAAAACATACACAGAGAGTTTGCTGATACTCTGCAACGCTTTTACTTACACTCACAAAAAGGGAGTTGATAACGGCAAAAATGGTCATTAAAACACAGAACGGGAAGATGCTTATCTAGAATGCCACTAGCTACCACGTGTGGTGGGGAGGGTGAAGCCAAAGAATACACATACAAAGAACTAATGGCCCATGGCTGGCTTCTGCAGATTCTGTCAGCGATAAGGATTTCCCTCCTGAAAGATAAGGAAGTGGCAGAAGAGATAACTCGCTTGATGGGTGTCAATGGTTTACGGGCTGGTTCAGCCTGGTTCCGTCACTAGCAGGGTGGAGGGATTTCACAGATCCACACCTCTGGAAATGGAAAACATGGGACCCCAAACTAATTAAAAACAACAGCAATGATCTGAGGAGAAACAAATTAATTTACTAAATATGGTATCAGAATGCAAGATAACACACTATAATACAATATAATTAGAACTGAAGCAAATATAACCAGAGAGTATCTGAAAGCTGTAGGCCTTATGCTAGTGCTGAGGAGATGCGTGTGGTCAGGACAAGCAGCAGCGAGGAGAGCCTGACTATAGAAAAGAGGGCTGTCAGATGTCCTACCAAGGCCTTATGTCTGTTCCCCCTTAGCAGAAATGATAACAGCACAGAGTACAGTCTTCTGAGGAATGTAGTTCTTCTCTTCTGGGACATGTACCCAGAACTGGGGCATTAACACTCTAGCTCCCAGTGCACTACATGATGTTACAGTGTGGAATACCGATAACCAAAAATCATAAAACCATGACAATGGGGCACTTTTCCATATTCCTTCTTTCTAGAACTACAGCATAATGTAAATATGGGATGGAAGAGAGATAGCACGGATTTGGAGATATACTTAAATATTTTCATATAAGGAAATCCATATAAGGACTTCTTCCTTAAATACTCAGAGTAATAAATGCCACTATTTCCATACGTGAACATGCCTTACACAGAATACTATGTTTAAATATTCACATTGCTTTGTGTACTCCGATTTGGAATGTTGTAGCTCTAAGTGGAAAAGTAGTCCTCCACAGCACACAGTGCAGGATTATCATTTATTTTAACAAGATGAAGGGTTTGGGTTTTGTATATGCATCAGTCGTTTCATGTCCATGTGTGTGTAGGTATAAGCATGCATATAAATATATATTGCTTAGTTGTATTTTAGTCTAATTTCAATAAATGTGCCATTACACACAAAATTGCTTTACATGCCAGAGGACACCTGAAACAGTTTCAAAATATTCATAATAATTTTGACATATTCCTATCACCTTCAACTCTTCATGTATTTTTATTTATTTTTTCTTAGAACTGTAACAGAAAAAAAAATTAATAAATATCTTTCTAAAGCTTATAATACTGGACAGAGTACTTCCTAGTTGAGAAAGAAATAAAAAAAAAAAAAATGCAGGCCCCAAAAACCCACCACACTTATTTCAAGAGATAGTTATAAAAATAATAATAATAATAATAATTACAAAAAGCACAGATCACCTTCCCTATGTGCTTGTGTCGATTCAAAGACTCCAAAGAGCTTGTGATAAAACTACATAATATTAATTTGACTTTTAGGCAGAATGCAAGGTTCTTGATGAATCCAAGTGTGACGTGGTTATTCAATTACAAATATACAGTTTGTACACACATCAAAATCTTCCAGGTACCCTAGAGCCATTCAATATCAAATTGGGTTTTTTGCATATTTTTTCATGTATAACTAAAATACTGTGTAATTTGGGAAGATTATGTTTTCCTCAGATACGTGTTTCCCATTTTATAATTAATTTATTTACATGGAAAAGGTGAAAAAAAATGAAAATGTAAGCAATTTTTTGTGATTACTTGTGTAATTCACATGTATCAGTGAAAAAATCTTGTTTTCTAAGTTATGTAGTTCCATAAGTAACAAAATAAGTAAATAAAGAATTTGTTCTAACATGCAGTAATGTCTTTCTCAGTCTTTTACATGGTATTAAGAGTTGCTTTAGTTAACTCCTCAAGACTGCTACAATGTGTGAGAAGCACAAGGCAGGTCCACATACTCCTAATTTCTTGGTGGAAATGTCATTATCTAAATGACATGAGTCTTCATAGGGGAAAAAAAAAAAAAAAAAAAGGCCATCTTATTCATAAAATAAAGTTATTTACGCTTTAGGGAGTAACTTAAAAAGCAGAAGACTAGTTCCGCAACAACTTAAGAACTTTTCTTTATTCAGATTTTTACAGATATGTTAATTAAAGTAATCCTAGAGATTTGTAGAGGAAAATTAAACCATGCTTTTGTAGGAGTCGTAAATGTACATTTGCATAAGAGAGATAAAAGGAACAACCATTTAAAATTGAAAAGCTAACAAAAGAAATCCCTCCCTCATAATATTATATCCATAAAGAAATAACATTTTTATTTAAAATACACAGGCAAAGTGGAATATACGACTGATCTTACTGTAAGTACTCTTTCCTACAGCTGGAAAATTTCAAATCCTACCACTACAGCCACCACTAGGTGTTTGATTATCCATTCAGGTGAAAGTACAAAGAATAGTTTTGTAATTGCCCCCCCCCCATAAGGAATTTAGAAAGGAAACAGAAAACAAAGACAACAACGCACCAAAGCAGAGCAAATAAAGAAAGAAAAACTAAAAGAAAAAACACAAAGTAGCATTCTATTAAGATCTCTGAACTGTTTTAAAAAGTAGAGCACCAACTGAAATTTTCTCTATTAAAATGTTATGCAAAAGCAAAGAGTAAAACCGTAGCACTGAAAATAAATGGTTCAATTTAACTAATAAGCAGGTACAATAATAAAAAAAAAAAAAAAAAAAAAAACAAAAATCACTAAACTGAAACTATTTTTTTAAAAAGATATCACAAACAGATTTTATCCATTCCTCTCCAGAAGACAAATCTCTTTAAATGGCAAATAATGATCTTTATCCCCTCACAAATATTGAGGGTTTCAGTTCACCTTTCCCCAGCATGGCACCTTGTGCTTGTTCCACCAAGTCCTCAATGGCAAGTTGACTTGCAGGGACAGAGTGTTTCTTTTAATCTGTCCCCTGTAATGTTTGCACACATCTGTTGATCTCTGCTGTATGCAGGTATTACACAAATAAGAAATACAGACTTTTATACCCCTAGCGGCCTTGCAATCAATTGACTTCTGAAAAGTCACAGAACACAAGCTAAAATCTATTTACTTTTAAGGAAATTATTGATAGAAATGCTATAGCTATAGACAGTGTGCCTGGGCAACTCCAGGAAAGAGTATTCAACAAATGATGAAACAATACGTTGTTTGAACATATGGTGAAACAATACGATGTGTACCTCCCAGTCAGCCACTAAAACACATCCAGCCTCTGCTGACAGTGGCTGGAACCATACCAGAAGTAGAAGAGAGAGACACAGAGGCTTCTGCCAGAGAAACACCATTAAATGATCAGCTAGACCAGGTCATGGACAGAAAAGTAGCAGCAAACCACCTGAAATGGTCAAAGATTTTGTTCGTCTCTTATACTCAATTCAAGCAGCCAGTGATTTCATCGGTAGGATTACACATTGCTAACAGCTAAAAGCAAAATGAAACATCTGGTATTTCTCTCCAGATATATATGTGGTGTAGTGCAATTTGATCCATCACTAGCACTGTGATGCCCTCAGGATGAAAACCTTTCTGTGTTTATGCAGATCTTAGCAGTGCTCAGTCCATAGCTCTGATCTGGAGATCAAAGATCAGTGAGTACCAAGTGTGTGATCACACTTGCATTTGTGTTCAGTTGCCTGTGAGGGATGAGGGACCTATCTTAAATTCAAGATGACAAAGAAAGAGCAGGATCCAAGCAGCAAAATATGGCTGGTGATTAGGTTGATTTCTTTCTATTGCCCATTATTCTAGAGTCAAGGGTTCAACCACCTGGCCCAAACGTCCTAATTCTGCTCAGAGAGAAGCAGCTGCACAGTTGCTGCTTCACAGCCCTGAGTACAAATACACAACACAAATCATAGTAGAGCTAAAGGGATGCTTAAGAATTTGCCAGTTCTGCTATGGAGTACATTATTTATCCCCCTCTGGTGCTTTCTGAGATCGAAATACATTCTCATTATGTTCCCATTGATGTATTCAGGTGCTTCAGCAAACAAACACTGAAGATGTTTGAAGATGTTCTATTTTAAACTAATAGAGAAATAAAAAGCATGCAATCAATTTCTTTCCTATTTATTCAAGTATTATGGAACTATAATACGTTACTAGGCCATTCTGAGCATAAGAAAATTTCTTGGATTCACGCTGGCAGTAAGTGGCCCTTTGAGAATTCAGGTGTTTTCACCCCCTAGCTGCTTTTCTTATTCTTCTGGTTGATCTAAATCTTATCAATTTCTCCCTCTTGAAGTATAAAGCAGTTCAGCTCTCAAATGGCTTATGGTTTTTGAGATTGAAGTGGAGGGAGAATGACAGTCTGTCTGTCTTAAAACTTATTTCTGAATTCATTCATGAGCCCTCATTAAAGATGTAAGAGAATTATGAAAGCAGAAAAATAATGAAATAGAAGACTTCTCCGTACCAGTCTCACTATCCTTCCACACTCAGATATCTGATTTCCATTGTGACACACTTTCTTCCACATTGATGAATTTTAATTTTTGTTGCTCAAGGGTAACACTTCAGGAACAGCATGAGTGGTCATTATATCACATACATATTTGAGTCTGCCTGAATTAATAAGTTCCTTTTCCAGTACTGTGCTGCCATACTGGCAAATACTTTCTGACTGGGTAAAACTAAAGTGCAAAAAAGTGCTGTCCCAGCTGTCTTGTGAAGTCAAGATCAGAGAACAGCATGAGGGCTTTTGATATATCACATCGGGACACACATACTCCAGAACTCTCCATTTTACCAACAGAGACTGTGTTGCTTGAAAGTCTTTGACTATGAGAGGAGGGGCAAAAAATCTTCTACACAGCCCCCCAGCACATTCCATTCTTAAACATCAGTTAACACCTTCAGTCATTCACAACAGAGTATTAAGTAATATGTTATTTTTGCTAAAAAAAAGAAAAAAATGTATAGGTTAAGACTACTTAAGCACAACTCTTCCCTCTTTATATGTAGGCCCTTCTGATGTAAACACTTGGAATGATGCTTCTGAATTCATAACTACAATTAGTAATGGTCTCACCCCTATAACTTCATCCACGCTGTCTTGAAAGTAAAACATGCTCAACATTAAAGATGGGCAAGCCTATTTTAACAGGGTTTGTTAATGCTAGCTTCAAAAGATGTTACACTTGTTACGATGCCTACCCTTTGCTGAAGACACTAAAAATAATATCTTCCAAACAATATGCGTGACCTACTGACAGAGCAACCTAGGGCTTTTCCTCTTTTATTGCAGAAGAATAACTTTGCTATCCTCTAAAATATAAAATAAAATAAAATAAAAATCCAAAATTGTAAGAGGTTTAAGAGGAAAAAAACAACAAAATTTCTTCACAATAAATTAGCTTATTATGATTATCTTTTCATGGTTGTCAAGAGCAAAACTGTCAGTCCACATCACAGAGGTACTCAAAGGACTAATCTGCTTGAGTAGAACGCTGCTGTGCAGTTTTCTGAATCACCTATTCTGAATATAACCTGCATATTCCAGTATAGTAATGTTTGTCACATAGAAACACGTTAAGTGTATACACTGCTAGTAATTTTGCTTTCTAAGAAATCAGTCAATACTGAGTGATAAGATCACATCAGCAACAAGGGCAGTCTTTCAATATTAACTGAATTAATACCTTATCTTTTCCCAGGAGACTGGCTGTGCTGCCAGGTGAAAGGGTGATGGAGAGTTCAGAAACACAAGATAAATGATAGCAAGCTACAAATTCAATTAGGGGGAAAAAAAACAACAACAACAACAAAAGTCCAAGGGTAGCTATTACTTTGTGCATAAAGATACAATCCCTGGCAAGATACGGGTGGGTCAAATCATTATGTCCTATCTCTCAGCAAGAGATCAACTGGGAAGGGGTGGAAAAGACTTTTTCCAAATACAGGCAAAAACTCTATCTATCTCCCACCCAGCAGGTTTATAAGACTTATTTATGCTGGACTGATTTCCAGTCTTTGTCCTGAGTTATTGCCATGTTCCAGCTACCTCACTCCCACGAATGCAGACTCATGTCTGGTCCCACAGTAAGCTCAGTGTGTTCATTCAGATTCCTTTCTTCAGTTAGAAGAACTCTACCACCTCTACAGTTGAGCCATGACTGAGTTTTGGAAAATAGAAAGAGTGGAAATAAAAAAAAATCAAAAAGTTGTATAGGGAGGAACAGAGAAAGAAAAACAACAAAACAACAACAAAACCTATCTATTTAGAAATGATATCAACACTTTCGCACCCATTGTACAAAATTTCCTCAGACATGCAATAAAAGCCCAAGTAGCTTCCCCAACCTGTACTAAAGAAACATCTTCCTAACTCATTACTAGCAAAAGTTATTGTGGAGCTGTGGTGAATAGGGTGTTTCTTCCTACAAAGTAACAGATTCAATTTTCTGTGCTTATAAATGGATCTCACCTTCACTGCTTGAGCTGGGAAGCATAGTACATAACACATTTTCAGCATGCATAATACATAATCACTTGATCTTGAACAGACCATGTAAAATCCTAACTCATCAAGTAAAAAATACCAATTGGTTAACCAATGTATTACGTTCAGAATGTCCAAAATTGTAAGTGAAGGAATTTGCCCTGCTTTCTTCTTCAAGAAGAGAAGAACTCAGGTGCAGTCTCAGTCAACATCACAAGAGTCTGGGTCCTTCCCAGTGCATGAAGAAAAATATCCCCATTACCAGCTGCCTACATCTATACCAGCACCTCTGTTTTAACATAGAGACCCCACTATCCCATGCTGCTTCTTTTAGAATTGCAGAACCATAGAATGGCCTGGGTTGAAAAGGACCATAATGATAATCGAGTTTCAACCCCCCTGCTATGTGCAGGGTCGCCAACCACTAGACCAGGCTGCCCAGAGCCACACGCAGCCTGGCCTTGAATGCCTCCAAGAATGGGGCATCCACAACCTCCTTAGGCAACCTGTTCCAGTTTGTCACCACCCTCCGTCTGAAAAACTTCTTCCTAATATCTAAACTAAGTCTCCCTGTCCCAGTTTAAAACCATTCCCCCTTGTCCTATCACTATTCACCCTCGTAAACAGCCATTCCCCCTCCTGTTTATATGCTCCCTTCAAGTACTGGAAGGCCACAGTGAGGTCTCCTTGGAGCCTTCTCTTCTCCAAACTAAACAAGGCCAGTTCCCTCAACCTTTCCTCATAGGAGAGGTGATTTTGCTCCAATAGGATTTCTGTTCTCCTGAGAATCATTGCTCTCCTCGAGTTTGAGGCAGAATTAAATTTTCCCAAGGTAATAAATTTCATCCTGGACAACTAAGACAGGTGAGCCTGTACAGGATTAGAAGAGGTATTTTTGTGCACTACATTAGCCATTAAATAATTAGATAGTAGCAATAGAGTTGTTGCGCTCTGACAAGGTCAAATAGTCATCAACAGAATCTTGTGCAACATATTTTCCAGTAAGGAGCATTCAAATTAAACATGAGCAAAAGATACATTGCCCTTGAGTGATAAGAAAGCAACACTTACATACTGACCAGTATGATAGCTATACTACTAGTTATAACCACATAGCTCAATTATGCGATCCTGCACAAGGTTATTTGATTTTCACCACAGAAAACCAAATTCCCCTGTTTATTCAGCAAGACGACCATTCTCTTGACATCCATAAGGGCATATCTTTTCATATAACTTGTTCACCCGTGGGCCACTTATCCAAGTATATGTTTCTTGAGATGCAGATAATATTATTTTAAGACATTATAACCCAACTGAAGTTTTTTCAAATGCAGTTAAAAACACAACACTAAAATATTCTTGGTAAAATGCTCATTCTTATTTTATGAATCCTAGATTTCTTACAATCTCAATAAATCTAAATTACATGCCAAAATGTTCAAAAAAATTGTGTACACAACACATATTTAACTATGTGTTATTAATATTTGAACAATATCTTAATTGAAGCAGTGTTATTCTCTGTGTTAAATTTTATTCCTTTTCCAGTGACAGCAAGCAGCAACCTAAGTAAAAAAAGTGAGTAATGTTTGAATACTACATTTACACTGATTTATTTATTGTTTAATTCCGCACTCACAAAATCTGAACTGTTGGCAGCTTTTTGGAAAGACAGACTTGTAATATGTACCAAATACTAGAAAGATATATATCTATTAAAATTTAAGACTGACAGACAGCTGGATGGATTTTAAGGGAAAGTAAGTAGACTGGCGGTAGTAACTGTGTGAACTTAATAGCAGAAAAGTGAGAGTCATGGGATATCTGGCTTCAGATCAAGCTCTGTCAACCAGAAGATGATATTGCTCCTCTAAGGCCATCAGGATTCCCAGTCTGCTAAGGAAACAGAAGATTTAAAAACAGCTCTGTCTAGTGTTAGAGGAGCCCAAAGTAATTTGAGCTGGCAAAAGGAATTGTAACACTGCATCAGTTTTGCCTGTTTCTTCTGGCTAGTTAAGAAATAGGGCAAAGCAATGAGAGCATGCAAATACTTTCTTTTCTTTTATTTACCATTAATAGAAGAGATTACCATAGAAATATAGCCTCCAAATTATTCAGTCACTGCTTAAACACATATTTAGGTCATTACTGATGACTTTAGATATCACTTCTTAAAGTTTCCCTTGCATGCAGTTTTCATATATTGACAAGTTATTCTCAGACATATTACTATCACTTTAATGATTCTTTACTATAAGCAAACTAAAGAACATGGTGTTTTCTTTAAAAACATGCTGTCTAATAAGTAACAACTAGTAAGCACAGTGATGACAGTAGGTCTATTACACACAGTCCCACAGTAGTTTCTGACACCCTCCCCTTCACAAATCATTTTATCTTCATGTCACAAAATTTGACCAAAGTAAAATAAAAAAAATACTGAAAGTGTGCATCTACTACTACCCTTTCTGAGTAGCATTCACTAAGAATGGCACGGAGTTTAAAGATAATGCCAAGTATGGCCCCAGAATCAAGTAAATACTAGGCTGTATATAAAACAGAGCAAGATGGCCAGTGAAGTGAACTGAACCTACATCCTAGGATAAGAATAAAATCCCCAAACTAAATGTGCTCAAAGAAGAGAGAGAGATAAAGGAGTGAATCTACTGAAAGGTAGCATCAGATATTTCTCCCAAGACTTTTAAAAAAGTTTGGAACTTACAGGAACTTATAGTAATATTAAAAGCATAAAAATAACATGTAACAACAGAGACATTTTATATATTGTACCTCTTTTTAGAGGAAAAGGACAAAATAACATAGGTCAAAGCAACTTTAAGACAATTAGTCTGATCTCAGTCAACAAAAGCTCCATCCCTATAAACTTACATACAAAAGATCAGAACCTAAGTTAATGGAAGTACGATAATCTTGAATTGAATTTTATTCAAAGTAGATTGTTCTAGACTAATGCAATAATTGCTTTATAAAGAAGATAAATTGACAATAAGTTCAAATAAATTAGTGAACATTGAATATAGCACTACAACAAAAATCATGAGCTCAGCCACAAAAGACAGACTGTAATAAGAGCTGTATACTGTGAAAAGAATTAACCAAAGAAAAATAACAGTGATTATCACTTGACTGGATCAATGTTGCTCAAGAATCAGTCTTGGAAATAATATTAATTAGTTAATAACTTCCTGGGAGAAAAAAAAATGGGATTGACTTATGAAGAGTGCTGATCAAGAGAAATTATCAAGATAAAGTCAGATATAACTGAATAACTCATAGAAAAGATGAGAGCAGTAAAACTGCAAAGATGTTCAGTCAAAGTGTAAGACCACTTATTCAACAACACAAAGTATTTCTAGATTAAGATATTCATTGTTTGGAAGGGATGAACAGAGAGATTTGGATTTCTTTTTCAGACTGGTTGACTGAGCTGTCAATGCAGAGTATCTGTGGAAGGAAGAAATACAGTTTTCTGCAAAGGTAGTTTTTGTTCTTTCATTTTACAATGTAAAACCACTTGTGAAACACAGCAGCTTAAAACAGTGACATCTACCCTGTCCACAATGCTGAGATAAAGAAAACACGCTTCTTAGAAAGTAGGGAACTTAGATGACTGCTATGCTGTCACTTTTCAATGAGTAACAAACTCATTTAAACTAAAGATAAGGCAGCATATTCCTTTGCCTGAAGGAAATCATCCTGGGAATCATCCTCACATCATCCTAGGAATGAAAATGATGTCACCATTACGAAACAGTATAGCATTCAGACAATATATGGGAAAATGAGAAAGTTAACCCATGTAATTTGGCTGTTACTGAGTATCTCTAGAAGTTTAGATCTTCTGATGAAGAACCTTCATCTGAATTTTAATTCATCATTAGACAACATATGTAATAGCCTAGAACAAATTACTGATTCAGCTATTGGCCATACATATCACAAACAGTTCCTTCTCATGTTACTTTTCTATCGCTGTTATCATTGTACAAAGCTCATGTTGCATTTATGAGGATTGCATAGAGGGCTACAAACTATTAGTAAGTTATCTAATTAGGTTTTCCTTTCTTGTAAACATTCTAGATGTCAGCAGAACTTTTACCAAAGCCTGTCGAATCTAATTTCAGAGAAAATGTTTGTATTCTCTTTTGTACAAGAAACCTGGGATCTCTGCATTTTTAGTGCACATTCTTTAGCCTGCAAGACTATACAACTTTTCACCTTAAAAGGCTAGAAGATTAAGACCAAAAGCCAGTCTGAACAGTACACCACGTCAAATCAAGACAGGGTTATAATAATCATTACATTTAACATTTGACATTTAAGGCACAACTGAATATTTCATATTGTAGTACATGACATAAGAAGAAGAAAAAAAAAAAAAGACAAAGACTCCTGAAGGAAATTTTCTAAGTATCTGCCTTGTAAAGGACACAACCTCAACAGTGTTCTAGATAAAGGCATTCATTCCACTAGGGAATTCTACCCAAATGTTTTGAAGCCTTTCTTTCTGCTATACAATCATAGCCTCTCATTATTCAATATCTACGACATCACTGTGTGAAAAACTAAAACAAAAACCAAACAAAGAAACCACTAAAACAACTGTATCCAAACATTTGGATTTCTGCTATATTCTATCCTGTCATTGATGCATTTCTTAACAAGTTCTCAGCTTTCAGACATTTTGCAAAAAGAAAACAGTCTGCAAAAAAGTTTTGCCGCAATCACCATAAAAAACAGGGGATTCAAAGCAGGAAAACCAGTCCAAGTTACAACTGTGACCTTGAGTTTTTAAAGGCACATTTGACTGGATCTTCTGTCAGAGTCTTGCCAGGACATGCTGGCATGATGACACCTGAGGGTACTGTTTTTCAGAAATCAAACATCTGTAACAAGAGCAAGAAGCACAAACAGCTTGCAGAGTCCTAACAACAGCCTTGCACGACCTCTGTGTCCAGTGTAATTACGACCCACATTTTTAACACCTCTTTCTTACAGAACTCCAGCATTGAATAGGAAATCTTATGGCAGCCCAGAATTCAACAGGGAAAAGGAACTGAGGGCTTAATCACCAACCTCAAGGCAAAAGCAGTACATTGTGCAGTATGGTTTTGGAAGCAGTTCCACTGATTACACATCGGTGGTAAGACACCTTGGGTCATATTTATTTCTAGCATAAATCAATACACTTCAAAGGAGAAACACTTGGGAAGAATTTGACCTGTTTCATACTTCAATTCAAAACTGCAAAATCATCCTGGAGAGATCCAGAGAATTTCAATTTCTACCACATTTACGCTGTTTACTTTTATTTATTTATTTTGTATCTTTTAAACTTTTGGAAAACACTTGACTTTACACAAGTTAAATCACAATACTGATTGTAAAAGTAGTTCTTATACATTTGTATCTGCACTTTTTAAGTAACTGTATTATTATTCAACACATAAAATGATCTGATACATTGCATGCATGATATGAAGGCAATTTTACTAAAAATGTAAGAGATGAAATTGACTGAAGAGGAAGGGAGGGAGGAAGAGGCGCAGGATATATTTTTTTAATCCAGTATTTTGGCATCATCCTTCATCTTAAAAAATGAACATGTGGAAGAGGAAATACTCTCATGGGTCTTTTAAGAAAATTATAATAAAAGCACAAGATATTAATAACACCAACTGGAGATCTTTTGTTTGCTTGCTTCCTGCTTATTACAGATTCATAGTAAATCTCCAGTACTAATTCTACTGCCACATGCGTGCTTCTAAGCACAAAGAATTTAAGCTTCAGTAAAAAGTCAGGACATCTTAATCACAGTTGTGTCCAAGTGAGTAGATGATGTAACCAGCTTTGTGATGTATAATTGTGCACAGGAAAAAATGAAATCCTACAGTGTGATTATGCCATAGATAATAAGAAAACTAATTCCCTTATTTTGCATGAAAGAAGACGACGCTGAGGAGAAGACCTGTTTAAGTTATCACTGGGTCTTTAGCTTCACTGACAAGCAAACGTGTTTTCATTTACCTCTTTTTGGCACAACAATGACTACTTAATCTACATCTGCAGCTGCTGGACTGCTTCAATGTCCAGACATCTGTCTGCACCCGAAGAAAAGAGGTTTTTGTTGATAACCTAACTTAACCCTCTTCATCCTAATTTCCATAAAAAATAAGGAAATGCTGCAGCTGCAGTTAAGTAAAGCAAAACTTACTTTTTCATAAAAAGTGAGGAGAAAAAAAAAACACAAAAAAATGTATAGGATATGGAACACATCCTCCAATGTACTATATTAAAATCAGTTACAGCATATCAAAAGGAAAGAGTTAAAAAAGCAGACACATCACAGATTTCTTTTTCACAGTGCTCTAAGGGAGAGTTCCCTGGTCACAGGAGACCTGTGACCTCCTGAAAACATTAATGATAAAGGTGCTAGCACTCAGTGAATGCTTCATAACCCTGAAAATGATCTCTAGATTTAATTCAGCTGTTCTTATCTTTTCCACTTTCTGCCATGGTCTTGAACAAGAGTTATGCTATCTTGGCTTATAACTTTGACCTCTGAAGGCTAGGGCCATAGAGTCAATCAATTCTTCATACCTCAGACCCACCTGAAGGACCCTATTTCATCATGCCATTGCATTCACTTTCTGAAATATTCTCTTTGAATATCATGAACATGTTTTAACCTCAAAACTACTATGAGAAAATAGCATAAATTATTAAAACCCCCTCCCCACCAGTAGTAATTATCTTCTTCCTCTTCCATATTTAGAGTGGATATGGGGAAAAGGACAACAAAAGCCTGAAGATACATTCACAGTAGAATACTAGTGTGCTGGTATATACAAAAGAAGCAATTCTTACTGTATTTTACTTCCAAATTGACAGGCTAATACGGTCTTTTATATTTGTTCTCATAGCACAGTTTACCTGCAGCTACATATAACAGAGGGAGGGGGAGGGGGGAAAGGCTCATTATGGGCAGCGCTTATTTCCACTCTATCTACAGTTACAGGTATGAGTTAGTTTAAATTTCAAAGCAGGCCATTAAACAGCTATCCAATTAGATAATCTCCATTACAGGAAACTACTGCTATTTAATTAGCTTGTTAGAAAACAACCCCACTTCACATACCTTGAGGAGAAGACCTCCTGTAAACGAAGACGGAAGAAAAAAAAAAGAACACTGAGCCACCATGGCTGCCTACAATCATAGATATACAGGTGTGTTTGTCAAATAAAGTACATAAAAAACATTATGAGATTTACTCTTCTTAAAGTCACAGGATTCAAAACAGCCTGAAACCAGTTTATTTGGTTACTTGTTTGAGTAAAAGAGGGGAAATTTTGACCAGATGTGTAGCAGAAGGGAGGAAATCCCTCTCCACCCTCTCCAAAATAAAATCATTAAAATACTAGCTAGCACTGAACAATCCATGGGGGAATACAACTTACTTGGATAGACATAGCTTTCTCAGTTCATTTGCTTATTCCCCTTGCTCTCTATTCACACATCCGCCCTTCTATTTCCTATACTCATTCTTTTTAAAGATAGGTTTTAGTTTTCTTCCTAATTAGAAAAGCTATGCAGAAGGATTCACTGACCCTTAGGAGAACCTGTTATCTGTCAAGTTGTCTGCTGCCTGGAACCATAATTTATTTCTCACTATATTTGAACACAATGTCCAAAAATAAGAGCATCCCCAAAACCTGAACTGTTCAAAGCTAAAAAATACTCATCTGAAAACACCTTGAAAGCTTAATTCTCAGTTTTACTTTTCAGGAAATAAAATTTTTGCCTCACAGCTTTCTTTAAAACCCACAGTAAATCGGCTACGTAAATCTGGTAAGTCACTTGAAAGAACTGTTGCTTTTGAAACTGTGGTATAGCTCATATCCTACTTTGCAAATCTATCCTATAAAACACTATAAGGATCCCTCATTACAGATAATCTTGCAGTTGCAAGCAAAGATGATATTGGCTTCTGCAGTGTTTTACAAGCTTCACAGTACTATATACCATCTCACAAAGAAGAGTACATTTATAGCACTTGAGGTTTCCCTTGCTCCCTTGATGATCCCTCTCCTTGCAGAAAACTGCTCAGCACAAGAATTCTCATTTTAACCCTTAATATTTTTAGATCAAATGTGGCATACATAATTATTTGAAAGTGTAAATATGCTCATAGTTGTTCCCCTATAAATGCTGATATATTTCAATTAAGCTTGACAGAAATCTAAGGGGATCCAGAAGACATTTCATGGCTACAGGCCCTTCAACAGAGGAATAATATCACTTGTTTGGGGTTCTCCTTTGGAAAAAAAACATGCACTCCAAAGCAGAAAATACATTTTTGGCTGGGCAATTGCCACAGGCACATGCCTCATTCAGGTGTGAGACACTGCTGGTGGTGCTGCACATGCACTAGTGGGAGGAGTAAAGGGGCACATTAGAGAGATGTTTGTCTGATGCTCAAGGGAAAACCTTGAGCATTGTGGCTGAGAAATTAGGTTTGCTGAAGAGAAAGTAGATAAGAATGTTCATACCCAAAGTGAAATGTGACTTCTTTGGTTTCTTTCTTTTAGCCAACATGATGACACCGTCATTTTGAGATATTACTGCTCCACATCCAACAGATCAGGGGATAAATGGTGAGTCAGGACTTGCAGAGTACAAACGCAATGGTCAGGGAAAGACACAATCTCTGTGGCAAAGTTAACAAGACCTCACTAGAGCATTTATCAGAGAGATCAGGCGTTTGGAAGAGCAATTCATCTCCCCTGAGCTGTACATGAGTGCTTTCCCCACCTCGCTCCAAACAGCAGGGTTCACCTTTCTGCTGAGAATAGGACTCCTAGCACTTTCAGGAGCAGCTACTCACAGACAGGAATACCTAATCAAGTCAGGCCCCTGGCATCTTTTCTGCCATTTGTTTGTACCCAGGTATCTCCACAACACAAAGATTCTTACTCAAGAAAAATACAATCTTCATTCTAGTTGAAGAGATATCTGCTTATTACCACCCCTAGACTACACAACACAGAGACGAAAGGGGCAGGGAGGGAAAAGGGATATTTTCCCTCTCTCCTCCACAAATCTAGAAACAGAAATAATCTGTACTACTCTACAAAGGCAAGAGCTCTTCTTTCTGTGCCTAGTGACTGCTGTTTTCCCCTCACAGCATATGGTTTTGTTTAGATTCTCTTTCTCTGAGCAGTGAACTAATAAACAAGAGGTAAGCCTCTGTCTTGCCACCGAGGGAAAAAGAGGAACGCACATCTAACAAAAGGTAGACACTTGTCTTGGTGCCAAGAAAAAGTGTTCATGCCCCATTAAACAGAAGGTAGGTTCCTGTCTCTTTTGTTTGCTGCTTCAGAGTGTTAAACAGAGCAAGGGCACTCCTGCTTCCAAGCACCTGCATTTAATTGCAGCTTATTGTGTCCCCACAGGGAGGCAGGAACAGCTGTGAGAGAACACGGTACTGAGGCAAGAGCAGAAAATACTCCTCTTTTCCTGAGCAGGAAATGTGCTCTTTCTTCTACAAAAAGCACACTACTCTGAAGAGAAACCATAAGAAAAACAAGTGCTGTGTGGTTCTCCTCTGATTTCTTTCATGTAACGTTGCTCAAACAAGTTAATAAACCACTCCTATAAGAATATTATGATAAATGCTTTAGAAAGAGTCTATTTAAAACAACTTTTAAGAAAAATATTATTTTTGTGTGAGCAACCTACTTGTTTATTAATTGAAAGATTTTCCACAAATGGTATGTCACTAAGATTGAAATTTAAATGAATATATTTCAATAATATCAATGTATAAACTAAGGTTATGAATAACTTCTAAAGAATAAAAAATAAGAAATTGTCTACACCCTGCACAGTGTTCAATCATTTAATTAGGGAAGGCTGTGTAATGAAACTTGCTGAGAAAGCATTTTTCCCTTTGTGACAGCCACATTCTGTACTTCTTTCATTCCTGTGTTCATTCTTGGCCTTCTGAATCAGATGGTTTAATAACTTCCTGCATGTGCTGCTTATTTTTTCTTGTATTTATGCTGAGTTTTTCCTTAGTCCATTTTGGAAACTATCTAGTACAATGAAGAATGCTCAAACACTTGAATAGTTCTGCCAAACTCAAACCCATAGGTTGGCCAACAAGTTCCCATTTCATTGTCAGTTGACAGAATAACAAGAAACCATTCTAGTATGACAAGGATGACTGATGTGAAAGTTCCTTCAACTCAAGAGCAGAGGAAAACTGGAAACACCATGTTCTGCTTTGATGAAAAGCACAGTGATACAAGGAACTACATGTGCTCACCTTAAACTGAAAAGTCACCAGGAGAGCTTCTCCTCATATGTTATATTCCTAGGGCTCCCTTGACTATCTAGGTAATGTCTACCAAAATCAAATGGAAACAATAATCCTAACTTTCAGGAGCCACAGAGCCTCCCAGCATGGTCACAACTGCTTTTTCAGATTTCAGATATTTTCCAGGTCCTAACATTTAAAAGAAAATTTTGCTTTTTGTTTACCTTCTTCTGCACCCAGAGGCAGCACAAAGGAGAAGAAGAAGAAAAAAAAAGTAGTAATAAATCATAGCATCACTTTCTGTCTAGATCTCCTAATACAATAGAAGAGAAAGAATAACCTTTTTTTTTTTTGTATGTGTGTATCATTCTAGTGCCCTATTGTATTTAAAAAGTGGCAATCTTTTTTTTCCCCCTACGTACTGAAGAAATAGAATATTTAACCTCCCACCTGTTTCCCCAAAATAAAAAGAATAAAAATGGAAATGTTTTCTTATGCTCTTTGAAGTACACTGGATTTAAACAAACTGTAATACTGAAGTTTGGTTACTTGCAGGCACAGTATGCCTCCTGTTATCTGTCAACTTATTTATTTATTATAGACAACACTAAAAAAGTCAATAAGAACGATCCAATTTGACAGTCTTAGGGGTGGAAGCCTTTGACAGAATAGGCGCACATAAAAACAGCATTCTTTTCCTACCTTGTTTATTTGCATCAGCTTTAACACGGAGATACCTCTTTCTGTACTGAGGGCAGCCTAGCTTTAGCAATCCTCTAATATTTTGTCTGAGATCTCAAAGGAATGGGGAATTTTCTGATGGGAGAAGTGGAATTTCCATTTAGTTAAAATACACGACTGCCTGTGCAGTTTAAGTAGATGTGAATACAGACACTCTATGCATTGTTCTCTAGCCATAAATGCTGGGAATTGAGGTATCTCAGGGCATCCATCTCCTCCTTCCTCACTCCCTTGTCTCAGCTGTCTTAATTAAGAGCTGGGTAACGGGTGACTGCTAGCTTGTGTTCCCCTTCTTATATCATCCAAGATCAGAAACCATAGGATGGCCCCAAACATAAGAGAATAACAGTACATCTTTCATTTGCCCATGAACATCTGTGAAACCACTACGATACAGGAAGGACTACTTTGTCTCTCAAAAAGGCACGGTTCTAAGCCTGCTCAGCTCCCTGGGCCAACCATGTTGTGGTCCTGACTCACCAGGTCAGTCTACTCTCTGCCTTTTCATTCTCCTTTGCACCTTGGCTGAAAGGGGTTGCTTCAGAGATAAGAAGTGCTAGCATGATCTTTTGGACTATGCTCTCAGGTAGAATAAATCTTCTACAGGACTTAAACTACTAGAGCTTTATAAATTTGTTCCTCTCCTAACAAGAACTTCCTAAGGATTTAGTTGAGAGTAACTCATCAGTATTTCAGATTCTCTGTTAATAAGTGAACACAGATGCTAGATAATAGTGACCAGCGCTTGAGGATAATTATAAAAGCTTGGAAAGCAGCAAGGGAACAAGAGTTAAAGGGCATTGGTTGGTACTAGCAGGATATCAGTTAGCACAAAGAAGTCTGAATATAGAGTTGCTGTTTTTCATTTGCTTCATCTGACTTCACACTGCATTTTATACTTGACAGAGCTTTGGTGTTTCAGTTACCTACACTGATGGGAGGCCTCACAGTATGACAGATATGGTTGTTCTCAGTTGCTAAACAGAAGTTTACTTCACGTTTATTTCCCACATAAGTGTCCAAGAGTACTTTCTTAGATATCCGCAAAAGCTTTATGTCATGTATAAGAGGACAAGACCACAGCACCTTCTGCTAGCCTCAGAAGCAACTAACACAGTATATTCACACCTGTACTTCTTCTTTCTTAAAGTTTCTGAAGCCTAATTCATTAACTTGCTTACAACAGCCTTGACCTAGGTAATAACTTTTTAAATTTATAGTAATAAATTAGAAATTGGAATTATTCTTAAACCTAGACTGAAAGTAACGTGCCTGAAACGTGATGAAGTATCAATACTGCTCCAATTTTGAAATAGGTCATGCACGTGCAAATAGTTTAGAGATTTCCCAGTAATGAAATACAGCATCCTAATGAGAATTTATTTTCTATCAAGTCAACTTCTACGTTTAGCACTCTTATACAGTAAATCTAATATATATATTTGTCATTCCATTTATCTGGTATCAAATACTGTTTGATACACCATAAGCTAAAAACTCATGCAAGTCATGAGTTTTTAAAAGTAACTCCTCTAGTACAGACTAGATTAAGTCCCCACTGAAAAAAAAAGTGTAATACCTAGGGAAAAATAAATAAATAAATCTATAATTCTTCTAAATGGATACGTAATAAACCATTTGTCTGACTAGGTTTATATAATTATATAATGTGATTATAGGAGCATTTAATTAGCAATATGGTATCATCATTTACTCTGTTACTATATCACATAATCATCCTAAAAAGCAAGCTCTAGTAGAAAATACACAATAGAAGGAAATATACAATAGAATTAACAGGATTTCAGGCAAGGATTTTTTATCTTAATTATCATAAGCAAGAGCAAGAATCCTTACTATCTCTGAATTAAAGTGTTCTCAGAGTGCTGACGGGCATGAGTTTTACTTAAAATGTCATATAAATACCTTATTTTGTAATCACCTTCATAATGAGAATTGGATGAGAGTTCTACCATCACATTTGTACTCATAACTGTAAAGTGACACTTTGCATCTCCTGTGCTTACTTTCTGTCACATTATTTTTCATATTGACAAGTCATGTCTTGTCAGATTCTATGAATATCATCTACACGCTGGTTACACACATTGACAATTTTAAATAATTATTCACAAGCCATGCATTCTGCTGTTAATCAGATCATCTCTTTTTTTGCCAACTTCCTCACAGTATCCACAGCTCAGAGTCTAAACACTTGAGACAACATGCGGCTAAGAAAATAGGCATTTGTTTGGCTGTCAAGCAAGAAGAGGGTTTCTGCTAATGTTTGTTGGGTACAGCAGATCCATACCCTGACTTTTTTTTTTTTTTTGTCAGAATTAAATGAATTTGTTTATATGTCAGTAATATTAAAACACAACATTTAGAATTTATTCAAGATCAGCAAATAGAGATTGTACAGCAAATAGAAATTTTATTGTTCTCTGTAATAGCATAGCTAGATAACTGCTTTTGTTCTTTGTATGCCCATCAGTACATAAGTTGTTGCAATTCCAATTTTCAGGTTCAAAGCAACCATGATTAATTTACCTATTATTTTTATATAGTCATTAATGATACACTAATTCTAGAAAAGTGGAATTACTGAACAATCAATATCAGGTACAGACTAGAAGCAGTAATTTTAATCATAGATTTATTTCTAAATCACAGAAATAATCTTTGTAAGTTACATGATACCATACCAAATGGTTTCCGTAAGTATTTCAAGAACACTCTGAAATACCAAAGGTTCTATACGTTGACAGAATAACACTCTCCAGGGGTGGTTTTTGACAGATACATTAGTACTCTTATTAAAAACATCATTCTAATAAAAAGTGTTTCATGCTATTAGTCCATATCTACATGACCACTGTCAGGCTTTTAAAAAGTTTTTCTGATTTTCCTGTATGTTATGGGTTTTCCAAAGTTATTTACATTTGGCTGCAAGTACTAATTCATGTATTTCTTGTGACTATGAACTCCTCAAACGTTTACATCACTGTGTCTTCAGAGATTTTACCAAAAAAAAAAAAAAAAAAGGAAAACAAACACTGTGTGTGTAGTAAATGATATACCTAAGTAAAACCCTGGGTAATAGGAGCAAGCGTATGTATATCTACCAGGATCATATCAGAATACCTCAGAAGAAGCACAAGAATTTTGGTTTACACAGAGAAATAGAAGCATCTGTGTCGTAGTGATAAAGAGGCTGAGTAACTTTAGAGATAGGACTCGGCAATGCCTCTGAATCCTAAGCACTTCTAATTCATTATTCTGGCTCCACTCTACAAAACTCCTGACAACCACAGTAAGTCTTGACAAAGCATGAATGATAATCCTACGCTCTCAGATCATTCTGGAGTCTAACATGTGCAAAATAGGTGAAATCTAATTAACAAGTAAAATTAATGAGATTTGTAGTGTTTTGTTTGCCAGCTAAGTACTATAAACAACTTTACTTCTCATCTTCCCATCATCCTTCATCTTGTGTACTTCTTTTCTTGGCCATCATTATCCAAGCCCTGGATTCTGACACATCGCCACATATCAAAGAGTGATTTAACTTCTCTTTTTAGGACTATCTGGGACTCCAGGTATTCAGATGAACTTCTGCATATGACATGTCTCACCTACTGACACTTCTTCGCCTTTAGACATCTGCAACAGCAGCACTCCATCTGACACATGGAAACATCATAGGGAACCATGGATACCTTCACAACTTCAGTATTCAAACCACCAAAAGGATGAGGAACTTACATTATCCACTGTTTGGTGAATAAGTTAAAATACAGCACCTGGTCTATCCAGCAGAGATGTGTGGATGTACTCTTACTTCAGCTAATAAGAAAAAACAGACTTTTTGATTATGAAATAAAATGAACTTGTTTCAGTAAAAAGTGTCAAATTTACCTGACACTCCTGGAAAATCTCAGCAGAAAATCCAGCCATCAAAAGATAGCCTAGCACACAGACAAACTTGTCCATGGTGCATCTCCACAGCCAGATACTGAGGAACCCAAAGGAGTTTGAAGAATCCAGAGTTTTTAATACAAATCCAGATCGCTTAAATAAATAAATAAATAAATAAATAAGAGAAAAAAAGTAATAGTTTTTACTAATTCTTCCTATTTGGTGAATCAGGGTACTAGGGTACTCAATACAAAAGCTGGCTGACCCCTGCTTACCCTTCAGTATGTAATCTGGAAGATATAGAAAACTTGAAAGAAGCTTCATTTTTAATTTCTCTCCCCCTTCTCCACCTTATCATTATTTTATAAGAAGGCAAATCTTATTACACAGACAGTGATCTGTTAAATTTGTAAATACAGTATACCACACCGAGTCAAACAGTGGTAGGTTAGCAAACCCTAAGAGACTAAAACTAACCAATATTCATCTCCCTTAATCTTAGCACAACACATTCAACTTAGCCTTTTCTTATATATTTACACTTCTTAATGATTGCACATTCAAGAATTTACTTCGTAAGCTCCTATTCATCTTACAGAAGATGGTAAAATATTTTTTAAAGCTAAAGTTTAAGGCAGATTTTTCAGTGTACAAATAGCTGTACTTGCAAACTCACACCCATAAAATGCACCTGAAAGTCGTCAGAGAACTCCAAACCTGGGAACTAAATAAAAGGAGGAAATAACAAAAAAACCTTAACAGCCACAAATCCAGTGGCAAGCAAATTAACAGAATGGTCCTTCCCTGGAGATTAGTATATCTAACAACATTTCACAGATATTTAACAATAATCCCTTTTTACAGGCATGCAGATTCATTCTTTATTGACTAAGTCTCAACGTCAGGTTATTTTGTCAGAAGCAAAAGGTGAATACTTCAGATTTTATCAATAAAAGCAAACCACAGAGCTGACAGTGATTAGCCACTATTTCCCTTTGTCCAGCTACTACGATAGACGTAATTAAGCTGAAATAATAGTTAACACATCACATGCTTAAACATATTAATTGGCATTTTTTCTTCATTCTGGCTGCAGTCTTTCTGACTTGTCTTTCTTTTTATTGCCTACCTCTTTTCATCAGCTGACTCTTCTATCTCCATCCAACTAATGCAGATTTTTCCACATTTCATAAGATTCAGCTACAATAGTTTAAGATGCTTATTTTAATCATCTTTTGTTTGTGTCTACAAGGGCTTCTTCAAAAGTAATGCCTCCTATTTTATTATGTTGGCCCATGATATCAGAGTGGGATTTTGGTGGTATGGCAGTAGAGGTTGAACCTTCCTATTAATATTCCATTACATTTTGTTGCTGTGTGACATATGGCAGTAGAGGGGCAGTCTGACATGGAAACACATATGCAAGAAAGGTGTGTAATCTTCGCTATGGAAAAAATTGCACCCATTGACATTCATTGACACTCTTGGTTTATGGAGACCAAACAGTGGATGTGAGCACAGTAAGGCTGTGAGTGGTGTTTTTCAGCAGTAGCAACAGCAGGTCATCTCCACCGGTGCAGATTTTTATGAGTGCAGCACGCAGGCTCTTGTTCATTGCTGGTGAAAATGCACAGCCAAAGGTGGTGACTATGTTGAAAACTCATGTTTTGTAGCTAAGAATCTGTTGTATTAAACAGTGTTATTGTGCTCTCTGTATCTGTTGTTGTTTCCATGGAAATAAATAGCAGGCATTTATTCCGAGTTACCTACCTATGCTGGTTTAACTTAGTTGTTGCTTTAACTTCATTATGCAAGGACATGGGACTACACTAGTCAGGAATTTATTGGACAAAACAGGCTTCCTTCTTTAAAAATACTTTCATCAGCTTAGAAGAATTAATGGATTCATATTAGACTCAGATAAAATTAACTTTCAAATAGGACAGATATTGTTAAGCTGTATTTCTGCTAAATTAGTTTCCTAACAAAGTCAGTCTATCCAGAATTTTTGGATTTATTATAGCAGAACTACATTTAAAGCAACATTAAAGTTGTTCATGTTTATTGTGTACCACTCTCCCTCCACGTCATTCCAAACTGGTTCTTCACATATCCATTTAAATAAAGACACTGGCAGTTTTCCCAAATCTGTGCAAAAAAATCTTTTTCTAAAATATGCAAATATGAGCAAATTTAAGGAACATTTAAGAAGTTGTGCTAAATCTGGTACAGAGATACTACATCACTTCTAATGTACGAGAAAAAGGGGTACCAAAAAAATCTCACATTATGGAAGATTAGCATTTTTTTTTTCTGATATTACATCAAAATAAAAATGTGGATTTTTATTTAGAAACAGAACTAATCCATACATATTCTTTACATACACATAATTAAGACACTAAATTTACACCAACTACTCATGAGAGTATTTGGTTGGTTACTCAGTAGACTTCTTTTCTTTACAAAGTGTATTTATTATGTGAAAAAAATAAGACTGAAAATACACTTTATTACATAACTTATTCTCACATTCCACATGTTTTGAGCACAACATCAGAACACCTATTTGTTTCACAAAGTTCCTTTGCGCTTTATGGCTTCCATCTCTTTTTATACTTCAGTATATCAAATCTTAGTGATTGGTTGCTTTGTTTTTAGTCCCACTGAGCCTGTTATCTGTAATTAAATATAAGCCTCTGTGATATTAGTGGTGTGCTGACGGATTGTTGCTTATATACTGGGCAGCACTTAGAGAAATGGAGGCCCTTGAAAGCAAACAGCATTAGAGCATAAATCAGCTTGAATGAAGACAGGAGCAAATATAGATTTTGTGGTAAGAATGCTCAGGAGATTGTTCTTCGAAGTCCACAGATTGGAGATTACATCTGTATTGATCTATCGTCAGACATTTATTGATCATTGGCTAAATGACTGTGCAGATAAACATATGTATCTTTCCACTTCTGCCACTATATCTAGCCTTACTGACTATGCAAAACTAAATACACAGTCGTCTCAAACCTTGATTAAACACTGCATGAAGGTTTATGCAGTAAAATTGATCCGAAATAGAACACAGAAATTAACTTGCTACTACCGCAAGAAAAATATGGAGCCCAACTAGAAATATTCCAATTTATTTTCAACCTTTTAAGTAAGCTTTTCTATGATTGCCCCTGCAATTCTGAAATCCCTTCACCCTATTTCTTGAAATGTCAGACACACAGAAAAAAAGAAAAAGGAGAAAGAAAACAAAAACCACATATCGAGGTACTTAAGATTTTCAAATTATAAAGTATTGTTAGCAATAATGGATATCATACAATATAGACAGCTTGTCTGACAAGCAGGAGCTGTCAGCAAATTCCTAAAATGTTTCTCAGTTAATCTTATCTATTCACATTCTGCAGTATGATAAAAAAGATCCTCTATCCTAAGCAGCTGGGGTACGTAAATCCAACATTTCTAAGTTGAGTTGCAGGTATCCAAGTTTAGTAAAGCTTACTTTCCAAGTAGACTGCCATTTACAACACATTGTTTTGATGAAATCCCTAAGTAGCTATGCTCAGTTCTTGTACTCAAAAGTAACCACTGTTTCAGAAAAATAATCCACAATAACCAGAACACAAGCTTATACAAGCCGCAACTAAATTGAAAAGGAATATGCCAAAGAAATAACCAGCTAAATACGAAGACGAAACAAGCAATCACTGAACCAGCAGTCTAATTTTAATGAGCACAGCAGTTTTGTGGTGGACATCAATAATGGGTTTCACACACTAATAACCAGAGAGGTTCATTTCAGCTCAACCTTCACTAATCAACACTCTCTCATATCCAGAATACAAAATGGTACACAAATACTCAGCACACCATCAATTGCCCACACCCCAGATGGCGATCTTCAGTTAATCTCTTCCCCAGCAGCAAAACATTTGATGAGCAAAGAGATCAGAATACTCTGCAACTTTCAGACACTTTCCCACCCCATCATTTCAAAGCTAGCCTGGAGGAACACCCAAATTTTAATCATTCCTACTTCAGAAAAACAAAACAAATCCACTAGAAATACTTTCTACCTTGTTCAGAAGTTCTCTCTTCCAAGGAGTTTTTCTTTCTGTCATCCTCTGATATCTTTTCTGAGATAACTAAGGAAGTCCTTCAAACCTGTAATGAAAAGAAAATCCCCTACACTTCTCCAAGCCACCTGGCCTCCTGATCTTTCTCTCTCCAGCTGCTGCAGCTTGTAATTAGTCCCAGCTGAACAGCTGGTTAATCTTCTTCAGCAGAATCAGAGGAGGCATTCACATTTCACTGCAGAGCATGGACTAGTATTTACTGACTAAAAACAGTTTATGATCTCCCTTACTTTTTCTACATAACTGATATGAAGACAACTGTCATGGAAAGTTAAAGACAGAAAAGAGAATATACAACATTTTGTGATTGAGTAGAAGTGAAGAAGATATCTGTGTCCAATGTTAATTCAAAATTAAAATGAGCACCCACTAAGGCTTTTCCTCTGGAAAAATAAATTATTAGCTGTGAAAATAAAATAAAGACTTCTTTGCAAATAGTAAATGCTATTTTTGTAGAAGATGATGTCAGAAGCCAAAGGTTAGAATTTAATACTGGAAAGAAGATTTTAAAGTAGGAAGTCAAGAGAAATTGTGCTCAGCTGGAATCCAGGGAACATACCTAATATTTAAAGTTACCTTAATATACAATATGACACTAGAATGAAAATACCTGCATTAACTATATTATTGCAAGCACTTTGAGAGAACTGCAGAAAATGAAATGCTGAAAAATAATGATTATTTTGGAACAGAAAAGCCTATTGCTTATATTATATTTTGTGAAAAAAGCAAACTAATGAGACTGTAAAAAACTATATTTTCATTTCATGGTTATAGCTCCTGTGAAATATCTAAAACAAAACAAATTTTGTTCATTATTGCTCATTATTTATGTTGTTATGAGAAAGCAAAGTTGGTTTATAACTATTAATGCAAATTACTCTCACTGCATTCATATATCCATACTATTAGAAGTATGGACAAATCATAATGAATAATGTGATTTTTTTCCTTTAATTCACCATCACCTTGAGACTATAGCATACAGAAATTTGAGTGATGAATGCAAAAGGAAAAGAAAAAAAGAGAGAGACAGTCCTGAAGGAGGGAACAGAAATTCAAGCTTCAGTCATTCCCTAACGACTCCTAGGCTACACTCATCCAATTTCAACATAATAGAAGGCACCTTAATTAGATGCATTTCTACTAGATGTGTTTTACTAGAAGAAGCTGTTGGAGCATTGGATCAGGCCCAGAGGAGGGCCACAAAGATGATCAGAGTGCTGGAGCACCTCTACTACAAAGACAGTCTGAGGGAACAGTGCTTGTTCAGTCTAGAGAAGAGAAGGCTCTGGGGAGATATCACTGTACTCTTTCACTATTTGAAGGGGGCCAACAAGAAAGATGAAGAGTGACATTTTACAGGGGCACATATGTATAGGACAAGACGGAACAGTTTTAAACTAAAAGAGGGGAGATTTAGGTTAAATTTTAGGAGGAAATACTTTACTCAAAGGGCGGTGAGGCAGTGGCACAGGCTGTCCAGAGAGGCTGTGGGTGCCCCATCCCTGGAGGTGTTTAAGGTCAGGGTGGATGGGGCCATGGGCAGACTTAGCTGGTGGGTTGCAGCCCTGCCCACAGCAGGGACTTGGAACTAGATGATCTTCCAATTCAAGCCATTCTATGATATGATTCCATTCAGAGTGCTTCCAGGCACTTCCAAGGAAATCTCTAGGCTGCAGCTGTGGGGAAACTCCTGTGCTTAGGGGAGACAGTTGTTCCCCTCTGCCCTGCCCCATGCCCATCCTTGGTCTCCTTCTTTGGGGGGAGGGAGGAGGGCGGTGTCACTTTCAGCTGCTAACATGGAGATCTGTCAGCTTCCTTGATTCTAAGCATAAATTTTCAATTTTTAAAATTATTATTATTATTTTTTAATGACATGTACATATTTGGATATCCAGAATGGAATTTTGTATTACTTACACCAGGATCACTATGAACACAGTTATTTATGGGCTCTTGGGTGTCCCCACCAGGAAGCCATGATTCTCAAGCCAGGGACACCCATCTGCAGAAGCAGAAAGAGTGAAACACAAGTACCTTGAAAAGCAGTGCTTTGCCTTCACCTAGAATATATGAGATCTGTTGTTTTTTTGGCAGCTGGCAGAGAGAAGCTTCCCTCACTGGAAGCTTCAAATGCCACCATCACTCAGAGATATCTGAATTAATATCTCCAGACTAATGCTGTGTGGTCTCAGTATTCATTTGGATCGATACAGCACAGCATTCTCAGGCATGTCTCTATACTCCACAGTGCTACTGAGAGTTATGTATCCATATCTATATTAACAAAACAAAACAAAAATAAATCTACATCTATTTTAAATACTGCAAGTGAGAATTGCAAAGAATAGCATAATGCTGTGTGTGGCACATGGGGGTGTTAGGTAAAAATAATAGTGACTGGCAGCCATGTGTTCCTGGGTGTGCTCCTTATTTTGCAGCTGACGTGCAGAGAGAGATGAAATGAATATTTTTTAAATCATTTTGTGCCTCTGTTAACCTATCTAATAGATAAAGTAACAAAAACTTGCTTTTTCTTAAATAGCACTTGGAGCTAGATGAAGGAACAGCAAAATAATTAAGAGCCAAGCTGGGCACAAAAGGTAGCAACCTGATGAATGTCTTCCTGAATAAGATCTTCACATCATTTTTTTCATCCCTTTAAATAACTATAATAAACATAATGTAATTCTTGTACAGAATATTACATTTGATGATACCATTTAGTACTGTAATTTCTGTGAAGATCTGAATAGAATCATGTCAATTTTAGCTTTGACAAAATGAGGTTAATAACTACCAATCAATCAGTTCTGCTCAGAATTCCTACCAAAAAAAAAAAAAAAGCACTGTAGACATACATTACAAATAGGTACAAATACTATCAGTTGGATGTGTTTGCTTTCAAAAGTTTACTTTCAAGAGATTCTACTGTGAAGACCTTTTAAGTAAAATATAAAAAAACAACTATACTTACAACTATATTTCATACTGGGGAAAATGTTTTTATTCCACACACTGTTCCACTCTTTTGCAATCATGTTTATACCCTGTGTGCTATACCATGTGGCTAAGTAGTTTTTTCAGTGTTAATTTCTCACTCTTCCTTCTTATTTGAATGATAACAGCTGGGAATGCTAGCATATTATAAACTGCCAATATCTTAGTTTCAGTTACAACCATTAAGTAAACATCAGTTATTAAAATTAAGTCCTCAGCATGCTGAGAAGCCTCTGTTTTTCTTTCAATTACAAGTAAATGTGTTGAAAAGGAGAATGGTGTACTCCTTTACTGCTTAGTCCTGCTAATTGTAAAATGCAATTTATAGTAGTTCAAGATATCTAGGTACGATGATCAGCACAGCATGTTATTACAAAGAAAGACATTCTGATGAAAGATTTTTTTTTTTTGTATTTTCCTCATGTAGCTAACATTTTACAAGCAATAATGTTTTATATTAATGTATTACTTTTAATGATGAAATAATCTGAAATTTTCACAAAGAGAGATCTAGACACCTTTGGTGAGAGAAAAGCCATACTAATAGTTCAAATCACATCCAAGACCATTACAAAGTTAAGGATTATAGAAATGTGAAAGAATAGGAGCTGGACTGAAATGTAGCAAAGAAGATATAAAGAAAAATATATAAAAAAAAGCTGAGTTTAGATGGACAAGCTATAGTTGTACATAACTAAATTACGTAAAGAAAAATGTGAGGGAGATGTGACTTTCCCTCATATCCTGGGATTAGATGAGAATCTGGCCAAAATTAGAGAAAGAAATGTTAATAATCTAGCTATGATCAGTCAAGGAGGATTAACTGAAAGAACTGTCAGTCCTGCTTGTTTAACAAAGAGATTAATCTTTGAATAACTCAAATCCACAAGCAAGATATTAGAAAGAACTATTTTTTTGCTCCCACCTTCTAACAGGACAGGAGACCAGTTCTTTATCTCTTTATTACCCCATCTCATCCCCATACCTGGATGAAGCCAGGCCAAGGTTCATATGAAAAGATTAGGAAATGATATTGAATTTAGATTTTCTCCTCATTCTGTGTGGGATAATATATGCATCTGGAAAGGCAATATTCGGTGTTAAAATCAAGACACATTCATAGCCACAATCCTGTTTTCTTAAGGGATGTGCTGCAAAATTGCCAAGCCTTCTTTGCCTAGCATCTGTGCTTCAAAGTGTTGCATAAAGTAACGGAAAAATAGGCAGCTGCATTGCAGGTTTGAGTTAACACACTTTGGTTTATCCATTTGCTTTTCCTTCTGTATTTTCTTCACCCTTCCACAATCCTCTTTTGTATGTTTGTTTTGTTTTCTCACACGCTCATACTTACCCAAAGTGTATCAGATACCTGTTATATGTGGTACTAGTTGAAAGTCCTGTTGTGCCTTGAGAAAACATTGTTGATCAATATCAATTCCATGTAACTTACTATGTGCTCTTTGATCCTTCTCAGCTAGTTATTAAAAAAAACATATCCTTGTGTTAGTCATCTAGGCACAGAATTTAGGGATTGAATTCTGCAGTAGTGATATGGGCACAGATAGCATGAAAAAGAAAACAATTCCATCTGGACATATAACACTGATCGAAGGAGTTATTTTTAAAAACACTTATCACTTAGGTTTGTAGGTGTAAAATGAGATAATAGATCTTTTCATATTTTTTTATAACTGAAGAACACTCTCTAAGTCCAAAGAGACTGTTTCAATAAGTAACTCTAAACTGACATAGCTGCACTGTGATTATTCACAATAATTTATAGTTTTGTCAGCAATGCATTACAGGGTATATATAAACTAGAGGTAGATGATGGACTATCAGCAAAAGTAGAAATATTATATTTATCTTGACAGTTTTCACTAGGTCTGTTCGCTAACATGTTCAGACTGGACACAGAAGACATTAAGAATGAACTAGAAGCTCTGTTCAGGTTTTACAGAGTGAATGAGAATCTGGCCCTGTACTGGTCCACAGTGATTAAGTGAAGCCACATCTCTGCCCAACACAACAAATGTTGTCAGTCAGAAAGTCATAAAGAGAGAGAGCACATGATTTCCATTTCATTTGATTTTTTTCCCCTACTTCCTTTATCAGGTCTTGTTTCAAGTATAAAATTATTCTCAAGTGGGCAAGAGAATTTTAATTTCCCACCTAACAGCATATTTCCATCTAAAAAAGTGAATAGCAGATCCTTTCATTATCTCCAAATGCTAGAGATTTATTTGAATAATCATGCAATTTCAGCTTATTGCCAACCAAATCTTAGTGATCTACAGCCTAAATCTATAGAAACTTCTTATTTGTTAGTGGTATCACAAAGTATCGGTGGGTACCTTTGGAGTTAGATGCTGTAAAAAATATTAATAAATAATAATTATAAAAATGTTTATAATAATACTTTATTTTAAAGATCTTGTACTCCAAACCAATTGAGAAAAGCCCCAGAAATTAAGTACAGTTAAAATATTAGGAATTAGCTCCATGACCACATACAAAGTTAGATAAATCTTTTGCCTCCTCCTTAGTTTCTGATCATTCCTACTTTTCATTAAATGTACTGAAAATATGTTTATACATTATAGATCTATGGAACTGAAGAGCCTACTAAAAATGAACATTTAAAGGACAGAGATTTGAGGATAACCAGAATAATAAGCAATGTGTCACACTGAAGAACTAAAGTGCAGAATTAAAGTGCAGAATATATCTATCTCATAGATGTTGATTCATCAAATATTCTATGAGTCACTTACAAAAGAAGCCTTCACATCATACAAGCTCTGTCTGATATCCTTTTTGGAAATGCTTCTAATTTAAATGAAAGAAAGTATATGAAATCACTGTGCATATTGCTGTTTATTTTTAATTTTCTATGGGTTATAAAATGCACACTGAGAACCAAACGCAAATTGTTTCCTCTTCAGTGTTGCTGAACAAGATATCAGATTCTTAATGAGGAAAAAACAGAACATCAGTTTGTTAGGCATCTTATTCATGAGTACATCCAGAAAGGATGAATAGATGGCTGACTGTAATAAGGAATAGCTAATGATACACAGCACAGTAGACATTTTCATTATACATCATTTCTCTTCAGTTACCAAAACTATAGATTAGCAATGATGCTGGGAAAAGGAGCACACCTGACATTTTGGTGCTCAATTCAGCTCATACAAATGAGCTAATTTTCAATAGATTGTTGCAAGCTTAACAGGATTTCCTGAACATCTTATATTTTCAAATTAGAGATGCAGAGAGCAAAAGTATAGGTTTCCTTCCTTTGCATTTATTGTAAAAAAAAAAAAAGTCAGTGAAAGATACATGTCTCATTTAAATGAGTGAGATACAAGGAAAGATAAAGGCAATAACAATAAACAGCACATTCAGTGTATATGACTCACTTCTGTTTCTTTTTGGCTCTAAAGTCCTAACAAAGGCCTTACCACAGCACAGGAAGACTTGCAGAGCAATAAAAAGTTCACAGAAGTGTCTTTTGTTGTTGTTTTACCCTGAGTAGAAGTAAAACATGCTAACATGCCCTGATGGATCAAGGCTCATGTTTCCTAACATGGAGAGCTATTTTAATCTCAGAATTTGATCAAGCTTTAGTATTTATTTATAAAGTATCACATCCATGAAAAGGGTAACTCATTTTTTTAACTTGAAAAGTTATGTTTACCATTGATTCTTAGCTACAGTGATTATTTTGAAATAGGGAGGTTCCTATTCCTAAGTAGGAAAATAGCAAACTGCTTGTGCTAAATAGGCAAAATGGCATCTCAACCATGCCCTTCTATATCACCCTACCTGCCAAATATATTTTGTCCTTCTGTCCTCACAACAAATATGATTATTGTCAAATGTACAATAGGAAACCAAGGGCTATGCAGCATTTTCTTTACTATTCTTTTCAAAACTGGTTTATAGTCTCTCACATGAGACTGAAATTTGTCTATTGGGAGAGAGAAAAAAAATCTGGAATCAGAATATACTGTAGAACAGTAAAAGCTGTGAGGAATACTTCTAAAGGGATTGGTTGTTTCTTTTCTACCCTTATTTCTATAGCCAAAGCTTGAATGTTTCATTTTTCAGTGTGTTTCCAAGGGCTGTTTTATCCGGACAGGTTCTTGAAATACCTGTAAATCTTATAACACACACACACACACACACACACACAAATCTTAGAAAATTTCTTGCAATTGTACTTCCAGTCAGAACCAAATATTTTGCTCCTATTTTGCACCAAAATATAATAGGAAAAAAATACCTGTACCAGATCACTCGTAGAAATGGGGATTATCCTGCACATATACAATCTGCGATAAAAACAGTTATATTCACACATCACAAAAAAATATACGCAAACTTAATTCTCTATTAAGCTGTTAGAAATTTTTTCATGTTCTAGATGAAGAATAGCATGGGCATCTTATTCTAATATGTCTTCCAGTTGAGAATACATGTTCGCCGTTCTAAATATACGGAATCGGATTCTGCTTTAGAAATAAATTAACAAATGTCAATAAAATGTTTCTACAGTTTCACAAGTGGGCAACCAATTGGTGCAATTGGCGCAAAGGGGCAAAGAGCTGCTTCTTTTGCAGACTGTAATATCTACAGCACTGTCTTATTACAGCATATAACACTTCATGCATGCAACATGTTTGTTAATTATTCATATGCAACTCATAAGCAGAAAATAAAAATAAAAATGAACAATTTCCTTATTAGTTCACTGTGTCCATTTTCACACACACACACACACACACACACAAAAAAAAAAAAAAGAAAAAAGAAAAAAAAGAAGATGGCTCTAGAAAGCAGGAAGCAAAGCAATGGGAGCAATAGGGCTGATCTCTCATTAACTCTTTTTTACTGCACAACAAGGCTTTGGAATAAACAAACATGACTTTTCATCTGACTCTAAAAATAGACAAACCTGTAACAATCCATAGCTTCATTTTTTTACATTAGCCTCTCTTCCTTTTGCTCTCCATGTAATACCTTTGAGAACAAAACCTTGTTAACATTCTTCTGCATTTTTAATGAAGATTAATAAACTGTTAAATCATATATTTATCACTTTGCTGCATACTTAATGTAATGAATTGGTAAAACCTTTGACAGTTGTTCTCATACTAGATGAGTAGAAAGTTGCTAAAACATGGCTGGTAAATGAAAAAGGAATTATCTACATACTAGAGTATATCTTATAACTGACTGGTATCTTACCAAAGCAAGTATTGCTTTACTCTCTGTTTACTAAAACAAGATTAACAGCCTATGAATGTTTCTGGACACCTTTGTAAAACACCAAAAAACAAACAAACAAACAAAAAAACACAAAACAATATAATATTATATTCTATCAGACATACAACTGTCAGATATGTATTCTGAGATGACATTGCTGTTATTGTTTTTGTTTGCTAGTCTGTTTGTTCTAAATGTTCATGCTTATCATCAGTAAAACAAAGGAGAACTCAGACTTGAAAGTGAGATCCAGTCTCCTTCTTTCCAAACTTTTAGAAAGGTACAATCTTGACTCCATCCGTCTTTTGGATGCTATGAGCCGAGTCTGTTCCTATTTGTCCAACCAGATCTTTGTAACTATGCTCATAAGAAATTCACGAAGTTAGCTTTAATCTAAATTTTGACTAGATGCCTGCAACCTACTCAAAGCTCAGTTCTCTGATCTAAGCTACCTGCAAATTGACTGAAGAAGTGTCACACACTGCAATCAGAAAATCAAAGAGGGATAAGGCGTGCTTTGGATTTCTGAAAAGCTGACTTCAGACAAGCCCAGAAAAATAATAGGGGTTCCCTGTTGAGTGGTAACCACTACAGACTAGGACCCAAAGTTACATCCCCAAAGATCCCCAAATCATCACTGGGAATTCACTGGACACATTATTGTTAAATAAAATAGATATTAGAGGCATTATTGTGTATTTTTACCAACGAATTTGGATGAAACTCAAAGCATTTGCTAACACTGCTAACATCCCATTCCACTCAGCAATATCAACAAACGTGCTTGCTTGCTGGAGACAAGTATTTTTGTATTCTTTAAGGTTCTCAAAGTACACAAATAACTTTGCGTGCTATCTAGCAGATGACAGTTGCTAGCAGGAGAGTCAATGACAGAGAGCTATGTAGGTCTCTCTAAAAGTAATGCCTCCTATTTATTTCCATGGAAACTACAACAGATCCAGAGAGCACAAAAATACTGTTTGATAGAGCACACTTAGTGCTACTAAGCACTGTTTTTCAACACAGTTACCACCATTAGCTATGTATTTTCACTGGCGATGAACAACAGCCTAAATGCTGTGCTCATAAAAATCTGCACCGGTATAGGTGAACCTTTTGCTATTGCTACTGCTGAAGTGCACCACTCACTGCCTCACTATACTAACATCCATTGTTTGGTCTCAAGAATCCAAGAAAACATCAATGAATATCAATGACACACATTTTCTTCACTAGCACTTCCATGTCAGACATTTTATCAGACTACCCCCCTGCTGCCATCTGCCACACAGCAATGAAATGTAACAGAATACTGGAAGGAAGGTTCAACCTCTACTGACATACCATCACTGATGTTGTGGGCCAACATAATAAAACAGGCAGAATTGCTTTTGGAGTAGCCTTCATATATTAGAACCAGATTTACCTTTGATGATAGTGAACTGCCTAAAAATAAGCTCTGACCTTGCAAGAAATTATGGTTATATGTTTAAAGATCTAATGTTTTAAGCTTCAATGTCTTCATTCCAGCAGTTAGTCCAGTCTTAGGCAAAAGAGGATGGTGTGGAACTTCTCACTGGACATGACTTGCTTTGCAAACTATGGTAAGATGCCCTACAAAATCTTAGACACTGTGATAAGCGTAAAGGCTGGTTCACAGCTAAGTCCACTGAAAGCATATCAGGTCCAAGATTGGGTATGACTAGATCACAGGTCAAACACACATTACACTGTGTTGGTGTACTTGTTTCCCTGTTTAGGATTTATCTTCTTTATGTATGTGGTTGCAAGGACTCTTGAACACTAAATAAATCTTAATCTTGTGCTCAAGTGAAGAGATAGCAGAAAAAGTGATTATACATTATATTTTCTAGTTTTCCAATCAGCTTACCAGATTCTTCTTTTTTAATACATACAAGTAGCAAGAGTCTACTGGGTCAACTAGCTTATAATTAATTATTGATTAGATATTACAACTGTATGTGGAGATTCATTTGGAAACCAAAGTGCTTCCTTGGTACTTATGTTAGCATTTATTAAATATGCATTATTAATCTGAATTATGTTGTGTTCAAATGTAAGCCCTTAGAGCAAAGATAATGATCACAGCATTAATATTTGTAAAACAGAATTGATTTTCCAACTTCACCAAATTACCTGAAATATGGTACAGGCTGCTGGTATTGAGGAATGACTGCAACTAGAGGAAGTTGACAGGCTTAAGGTTCTAAATGTACACCTGAAAAAAAATTGATTCCAGTGGCTATTGTAAGTAACAACAATATTTAAAGATCTTTGAAAACATTATTTAAAAAGCCTTATTCATACAGTGTGAGTCACACAGAAGTCCTTACAGTGTATATATTTTCAATTTAAACAATTTCTGTTTTTCATACACAACTGCTTTATAGAAAGCTATTTCATTAAAGTCAGGGTTTGGATTTTTCACAAGAATCAAAATAATTTTATATTCCTCATGGTTATATGTAGTTATATAGGCAATAAAAATGATTGCTTAATGAGAAATATTACAGATAATATTTATTATATTTGGGTATTCTAAAATTTGGCATCTTAAATATATTTTGAAATCTCATGATGAAATTCACAAATTAGAAAGAATCCTGCATACATAAACTTTTATATACAGAGTTCAAAGTATATAATATACTGTATTTAAAGGAATATACGTCAAGTGTTACTTCTCTTTGTAGAAATGGAATTGAACATAATTACAGTAATTACAAACAACTGTAAGTATCTTATGACACTACTCGATCATGGACTTTTTTAACATTATAACTTATAATAAATAGAGTACATAAGTAGAAGCTTGAAACACCAAACTGACCCAGTAGTGTAAAGGACCAATGTTAGATATCTATATTACAGAGACAGAAAATCATGTTATCAGATGCATGAAACTAAAATCCATTTTACTGTTTCTTTTTTCCAAAACTATCTACTATTTGCACAAAGCTATTTAGCTGTTTCTATTTATAGTACTTTCATATAACAACGTGTATTTAAAAAAAAAAAAACTTGCATGGTAAAGAGCTTCACAAAAACTGTACGTAGGTACTGGGTGGGAGATGAAATATTTGAAAATACTGTTCATTTTGATTTTTAATTCCTAAGACATCAAAAATATATTTAAAAGCAGGGGATAAAGAACACACAGATTTGTTATTTTGTAATTATGCAGTGTGTGGTATTTCAAACAACATTTTTGAACACATGGGTGGAGCTAAGAGTTTAAAACTAGACCATTGCCTCACTCTAGAATGGCTAAAATCAGCTAAGGGATAGTTTACTCTTTGTTTTGTTGTTGTGGGTATTTTTTTGGCCACAGAGGAGGTTTTTATAACGGCTAATAAACATGAAATGTAAAGGTAGCATTGCAATAGAGAAGAATATGGATATTTGGAGTTAAGTATGTTTGTTATAGCTACTCACCTACTTACCACTTTGCATGAATAAAATATTAAAGTAAAAAATGACTTTTGGGCATACTTGTCTTTAGAATTTAAGTAAGGCTGAGAGCATAGTACTGTTTTGATGTTTGCTTGCTTACACTATGGTAAAAACAAACACTAAACTGAATGCAGCAGGTTTAGGACATGTTTGCATGCAAACACACACACAAAAATTAAAAATGATGAGCCAGCCAGGGACTAGGATATATCCTTTTGCAAAATGCACAACACTGTTTTTTATCATTACCACTCATTTGATGTCTTTATTGTATTTTGGTTGGTTGTCTCTCTCTTCCCTATGATTACTTTTATGCTCAGGTATTTTTATGTTCTATTTCTGCTCAAAAAAATCACAAGAATTAATTTTCAATTTACACCAGTTGGAACAAATAAAGAGGAATATCAATAAAAATGTAAGCTCAATGTATGCTAAACTAAAAAAAAACCAACACAATTTAATCTTTAAAGTGCAGCAGAGTTTATAAGAATATGTTTTTCTCCATATGTACCTATAAGCATCGACACGTATTAAATATAGAACAGTTTACCTATTGTTCTGCAAATACAGTACAATCTGATTTTCAGTGAAGAATGAATTGAATAAAGTCCCTGGAATATAAGAAAGACACTTTATCTAATAGAAAGCACACTGTTGGTTCACATCTTTGAAATTAAACCAAATTATTTTACAGGTGAAAACACCTTTCACATACTTATTCTTATTTCATCACATATTACTGAAACCTCATTTCTGATCAAACCTAATATAATTGTATACAACAAATGATTAAACTTAATATCCCTTATTACAGGTCAAGTGACAAATGTATTTTATTTAAATGAAAAAGTTTGTACTATTTCCATTTTAATTTATTATTGCATGGATTTCTCTCTCATTTTTATATGCCTGCAGTTCAACATGTTTCAGCAAAGAGAACTCATACATCCGTTTTCACAAGTCCATTGAATGTGGAATGAATCATAGAATCATAGAATCGCTAAGGTTGGACAAGACCCACAGGATCATCCAGTCCAACCATTCACCCATCACCAATGGTTCCTGCTAAACCATGTCCCTCAACACAACATCCAAACGCTCTTTGAACACCACCAGGCTCAGTGACTCCACCACCTCTCTGGGCAGCCCATACCAGTGCCTGACCACCCTTTCAGAGAAGTAGTATTTCCTAATGTCCAGCCTGAATCTTCCCTGGCGCAGCTTGAAGCCATTCCCTCTAGTCCTATCACTAGTCACCCGAGAGAAGAGGCTGACCCCCAGCTCACTAAAACCTCCCTTCAGGTAGTTATAGAGAGCAATAAGGTCTCCCCTGAGCCTCCTCTTCTCTAGACTGAACAATCCCAGCTCCTTCAGCTGCTCCTCATAACGCCTGTGCTCCAGACCACTCACCAGCTTTGTTGCCCTCCTCTGGACATGCTTCAGGGCCTCGATGTCTTTCTTACAGTGAGGGGCCCAAAACTGGACACAGTACTTGAGGTGCGGCCTCACCAGTACTGAGTACAGGGGGATAATTACTTCCCTGTTCCTGCTGGCCACACTATTTCTGATACAAGCCAGGATGCCATTGGCCTTCTTGGCCACCTGGGCACACTGCTGGCTCATGTTCAGTCAAGCATCAGTCTTTACCCCCGCTCCATTTCCTCTACACAGTCTTCCAGCCACTCTGCCCCAAGCCTGTAGCATTGCCTGGGGTTATTGTGGCCAAAGTGCAGGACCTGGCATTTGGTCTTGTTGAATCCCATCCCATTGGCTTCAGCCCAGCTACCCAACCTATCCAGATCCCTCTGTAAGGCCTCACTACCCTCAGGCAGATCAACACTTCCAGCCAGCTTGGTGTCATCTGCAAACTTACTGAGGGTGCACTCAGTGCACTCATCCAGGTCATCAGTAAAGATATTAAACAGGACAGGCCCCAGCATCGACCCCTGGGGAACACCACTTGTGACCGTCTGCCATCTGGATTTAACTCCATTCACCACCACTCTCTGGGCCCGGCCCTCCAGCCAGTTCCTTACCCAGCCAAGAGTGTACCTGTCCAAGCCACAGACTGCCAGTTTCTGCGCGAGAATACTGTGAGAGACAGTATCAAAGGCTTTGCTGAAATCTAGGTAGACTACATCAACAGCCTTTCCCTCATCCACCAGACAGGTCACTAGAACATGGAAAGAGATCAGGTTGATCAAGCAGGACCTGCCCTTCGTGAACCCATGCAGGCTAGGCCTGATCCCCTGGTTGTCCCGCACATGCCGCGTGATCTCCCTCAAGACAATCTGCTCCATAATCTTCCCCGGCACCGAGGTCAGGCTAACAGGCCTGTAGTTCTCCAGATCCTCCCTGCAGCCCTTCTTGTAGATGGGAGTCACATTGGCAAGCCTCCAGTCTTCTGGGACCTCACCAGTCAACAAGGAGCTCTGATAGATGATGGAAAGCGGCTCAGCTATCACCTCCACCAGTTCCCTCATCACTCTTGGGTGAATCTCATCCTGTCCCATGGACTTGTGGCAGTCCAGTTGGAGTAGCAGGTCTCTGACTGTTTCCTCCTGAATTGTGGGGGGTTTAGTCTGCTCCCCAGCCAAGGCTGCCAGGTCAGAGAGTGGAGAAACCTGAGGATAACTGGTCTGTCTTTTAAAGACAGATGTAAAGAAGGCATTCAGAACGTCTGCCTTTTCCTTATCCTCAGTGGTCGCATTCCCAGCTTCATCCAGTAAAGAATGGAGGTTCTCCTTGGTCCTCCTCTTACTGTTGATATACTTGTAAAAGAGTTTCTTGTTCCCTTTTACCCCAGTGGCCAGGTTGAGTTCAAGCTGGGCTTTTACCTTTCTGATTCTCTCTCTGCACATCTTAACAATCTCTTTGTATTCTTTCCGGGTTGCCCGTCCCTTCTTCCACAGGAGGTAGATTCCCTTTTTCTCCTGGAGCCTCAAGAATAGCTCCCTATTCATCCACACCGGTCTTCTTCCGCACCAGCTCATTTTGCAGCTCAGGGGGACAGCCTGCTTCTGTGCCTTTAAGACTTCCTTCTTAAAGAGCAACCAGCCATCTTGTACCCCTTTACTCTCTAAGACTGAGCCCCAGGGGACTCTCCCTACTAGTCTCCTGAACAATTCACAGTCTGCCCTCCGGAAGTCCAAGGTAGCAGTTTTGCTGTTCCCCCTCCTGACTCCACCAAGAATCGAGAACTCTACCATGTCATGGTCACTCTGCCCAAGACAGCCCCTGACCTCTACATCTCCCACCAGACCTTCTCTGTTTGTGAACAGCAGGTCTAACGGGGCAGCTCCTCTTGTAGGTTCTCTTATCATCTGCATCAAGAAGTTGTCCTCCATACATTCCAGAAACCTCTTAGACTGCTTCTTCTGTGCTTTGTTGTATTCCCAGCATATGTCGGGGAAGTTGAAGTCCCCCATGAGGACAAGTGCTGGCGATCGCGCAGCTTCCGCCAGCTGCTCATAGAACAACTCATCTGTCTCTTCATCCTGGTTTGGCGGTCTATAACAGACACCCACCAGGATGTTTGCCTTGTAGGCTCTTCCCCTGATCTTAACCCATTCAGGTTATAAGGATTCAACCTTATTTTCCCCAGTCATAAGTTCAGTAACCTCAAAGCATTCTTTAATATAGAGAGCCACGCCACCACCCCTCCTTACTTGCCTATCCTTACTGAAGAGTTTGTAGCCATCCGTTGCAGCACTCCAATCATGGGAGTGGTCCCACCATGTTTCCGTAATGGCAACTAGGTCATAGCTTGCCTGCTGCACAATGGCTTCTAACTCTTCTTGTTTGTTGTCTTGTTTGAATGTACTCTCATCCCTAACCCTTCAATAAAAATCATACAATTATTTTCAATTGACTTAATATAGCTGTATGTATAGTCTGAAAATATGCGTAGACTATATTAACAGATCACACCAAGAGGTTCCCATGAGTATGCACTGTATCACATCAGTATGCATTCATTATAAATAGACACACACACAAACATCCTATCTTCTTTCTTTCAAGAAGGTAATTCAGTAGATTCAGGTTTTCACTTCTTAAAGAGTCTTATCACAGGGTACCAGCAAAAGGAAAAAGGGAGAGAGTAGAAAACACAGAATGACAAGTGAAGCAAAGGAGAAAAAGAAGAGAAAGAAGTACCTGCCATGAAATTATAGCTCAATCAATTCAGAGTTATCCTCTGAATGGCCGTTAGGAACAAGGATGCTGGAAGCTGTGTCATAGCAGGTATAAAGATTTGGAACATTATTGAGGTTAACAGCAGAGGTGAGAATTTACTCCCTGGTATTTTGACGAAGGCTGGATTTAAGTCAGAATATCCATTTTCTAGGAAACAAAAAATCAAGCAAACAAACAAACAAAAAAACAAAAACACCTCAAAAGCAACACATACTCTTCATTCTTATTTAGAAAGAAAAACAATAGTTTTATTTCCTAGGAACTACAAATTCATTCAAAAATCCAGCAGCTGGGGGAAGAAAAGATGGAAAGAAAAGTGTTTCTGTCTGTCAGAACAAGAATGCTTGAAGGTGGCTGTACTCAACTACTCTGGGGAAAAGCAACATTTCTTGTATTTACACAGTCCACAAGAGACACATGTATTTTCTTTTTAGTAGAAACAATAATGAGTGCTGGGGATTTCCCTGTTCAAGACTTTCTCTGGGGCATTTTGTTCACATTAGCATACACTGACTATAGTCCCATTTGTCTGCATACCGACAAACCACCACCTCTGCTCTCTTTCTCCTCCCTCCTTTTCCATCTTTCTCCTCTAAAAACATTCCTCCTGAGAGCTATTATCCTTATAGGTACAGTCTAGCCCACAGACATTAATTTAATTTAGTGTTGCTAAATGACTAAAATGTTACAGTGTTTTTTTTTTTCAGAGCTTTGCTTAAAAAAAAAAAAAAAAAAAGGGAAAAGAAATATTGATTTCTAATTTGATTAGGGTATAAGATTTACAGTTTCCTCCATTCAAGTTAATGTTAACTAAAGCCATTCCCTATCTATCAGTTATTGCATTTGGTGATAATGCGTGAATGCATAGTGATATATTTTCATTGTTGCCATTTGTCGTGATTATTTAAATCTAATTTCAAAATTTATGAATAAAGCCAGTGTTTGTGTTCTTACTTGGGCATTAGATCATTGCCTGACCTTGTGCGGGCTTCGGAGCCATTGTATGAGCAATTTTTCCATCTTTTTGTAAAAAGCAATTTTTTCATCTCTTTCTGGAATTTGAATTTCACTTCCAGACTAGCCAGACCCTTTGTAACTTCAGTATGACCCATCTATTCCAGACTGCACTTATCCAACACTTAGGTTCCATGATGTGTGAATATATTATAGCAATCTTTAATAGGATAAGGACAAACTATTACAACAGCAAAAAGTGACAGTATGGACACTGTAACTTGAAACACACAAACGAGCGACTTTAAAACTGATTTTAGGAAGGCTGCCAAGAATCAGTTTCCAGGAAAGAAAATATCATTCCTCTAACGTAAGCTTAAAACCTTAAGTGTGTTTTATCTAGTGTACAAAAATAAAAAATACAAGTTAGCTCAAGAGAGAGCACTTTTAAAAAATACATATGAATCTAAAAAAAAGTAAGAAAAGAAAAGTTGCAACTAATAAATATAATTCTCACTGTTTTTAAGATTGGGTTTATTGTATTACGAAAAGAAAACATACTCAGATGTATTGTCTAGAGCTTTTTAGTATGTTTTCAGAATGATCTAGAGAATATTTGGGCATTCGGGATACATATTCATGTGTTGTAGAACATTAATAACATGCACAATGAATGTACATACAATTATGTATATAACTGTTAACTATTTAAACTACATATCTGAATATAGAGTGGTATTTAGATAAGGGAGCTAAACAATTGCAGTGAATCCTAGCTGAAAATGATTTTAACTTGTAGCAAAACAAAACAAAACAAAAATTAAAGAAATAATAATTAAAAAATAAGTAAAAATGTTAAGGCAAAGTGGTAAATTCTCTATCAGAGTTCCTTAGATCTTCCATTAGATCTTTGGAGGAATATATTACATACTCTGGAAGATTGACCCCCAATTATGTTTATAGTTATACGTGTGCATATATAACAAATATGCATTTGTGCATATATAACAAATACGTATTGTAATGCTGCTCAGTCAAAAAGTGCATAATAATTAGTAATCAAACTTTGGGTTTACATTGTAACAATATTAAAGTCTTCTAGCAGTCTTTAGGATGTACCTTCACAATGTCCTAAGAAATGGGTTTAATAGGTAAATAGCATTGAAAATGTGTCTTGTTCAGCTTTTTTTAAAGTTAATATGAGCTGTTTCATTCTTGCCTCTCCCAGATACTAATTTTCACATCTAATTCTAGGAAAATAAGTATGATATATGGGAACATTTATCTGAATGTAAACATCAAAGCAGAAAGCTAAACACATATAGATAAACAAAGTCATCCAGAAGAGATGTAGAAGAGTGTCAATATTTGCTAGAAAATGTGGTCTCCCTGGAAATCCAAAAGATCCTTTCTCCTACCTGAGCCAGAACCATAAAAGGAGGACGTATGAGAGATCAGAGCAGCTTTGCACATTGCCAATGAAATCAGTTACAAGTCAGGAAAAATGATGCAGCAGAATACATGAAGTTGTAGTTCCAACTCAACTAGTTTAGAACAGTATCTCAAGTTCTAATACCAACAATAATTAAAAAACCCACCAAACTTATGAAGGGCATGCTCAGTTCATACATCATGGTTTATCATCTGGCAATTGCTTGAAAGCATGTTGGCAAAGCATGAAACCTTGGAAATGTCCAGAAAGTCTCAATCAAAATTCTTTCAAGCTTTGAGGAGAAATGCCAAGGAGAAAAGAAAAAAAAAGTACATCTAGTGAGTGAATTGCCTATCATCCATGTGCAATAAGTGGTTCACTGACTGACTTATCATTGAAAGAAAGAAATCCATTTGTAGGCTGTAAATTACTAATCTGAAACTTCCAAGCTAGTAACTTTCAATGCTCTTTATTTCAGGAATGCTGACAAAAAAACAGGGTGAGGCACCTTTTTTTTTAAAGCATAAAATATGTGTTACAATTTAGAAATATTGATGAAAAGTGGAAATCAATTTCTTCTGTCATACCTTTGTGCAGAGATCATTTGGAAGGTGATATGCTGAAAATCCAATCATTCTTCTGTTTTCTAGAACCCATGGGAAAAAAAAAAAAAAAAAAAAAAAGGAAACAAAATAGTTAAAGAAAAAGAGCAGAAACTTAAAGATACATGCTTTCATTGTCATTATATATATATCTTAAATTAAAAAAATAATAATAATAAAAAAATGATATATTCTCTCTCATTCAGATCCAGATCCAACATCCACTACAGTGAAGATACATATAGTTACTATCTTCTGTGGGAGTTACAACAAACTTCCAAATGACAATTATCAGGCTCTTTCTTGCTACAGGAGATATCCTGTGGCAAGTATTAAATGGATACCACATTTTGAGGGCATTTTACAGAATGCAGATAATAGTAGATTATAGAACACTGGTTGAATAATGTAAAAATTTCTTACATGTCTTGGCATGTTGTGGCAAATATACTATATGATAGAGTATTTGCAGAACTTCAAGATCACTGGAAATTTAATCCAAAAAATAGACAAAAATATATACAGACGTGTTGTGGCTAGATACATACATAAAAAGGCTCTGATATAAATAAGTGATTGAATGAAATAAACGGTAAATTATAGTCAAATATTATACAAGGCAAATCTTATTTTATGAAAATAGACTTTTTTTTTTTTCATTTCCTATTTGTTAACTCAGTCAAATTCAAAAGTCTGTTTTCCCTTGGATATATTTTGGTTTGTTTGATTAGTTAAAAGAAAAAAAAAAAAGCAAGATATTCCATGCCTATTTTCAAGGTAGAACATTTCAATTTTCAATTTTAAAGCTGCAAAAATAAATAAACAAACAAATAAGTAGTATAGATGAGATAGAAGAGGTTTAAACATACACATGCATCATCTGCTTTGATCATTTTCTAGCTTTATATAGGAAGCCAACAAAAATAACAAACTCAATCAATTTGCCTCCCTTGTTTTTGTCTGCTTCTCATCTCACAATCTTCAGTTGCCATTCTTGTCTTCTTTAAATTCTGTTCATGTAAGGGTAGAAAAATATAGAGCTTAATTCAGACATATTTTATAAATACCACAGTATGTCATGCTTGCAATTGCACTTAGTGTCCCTCTCCTTGAGGATACAGATCAATCGTGCAAAAAGCATGTACCTGCTTTTTACAGCTTGGGGCTTAGGTGCCCCAGTATTTTCTTTGTAAATAGTTGGAAAAAAAAATGCCAGAAAGCCCCCTTGGGTTCCCACATTAGACTCATTCCTGCTCTCTCTTCTCTAGTCATCACCAACAACTCCTAGCTGTCAGATCAATCTGTCTTCACTCAGCAACATCCACCTCTTCTCAGAGGTATAATTTATTTATTTTATATATAGTTTACTTTCCCCAAGATTATAGATTTTCATTTTATATCTATTTATCTTCAAGCAGCAGCAACCACAGTTGGACTCCCACACTGATCCACAAATTCCAGGTATCTTCAAACAAGGCACTGTTTACAGAAGAAAGCAGAAAGACTTGAAGATTTGCTCAGCATTTACTCTTATCCACCTGAACATGAACCGTGTAAGCTGCTATACAAGATCTCACACTTAGTAAGGTCAGAGATCAGTAGCTGCAGTCTCACATTTTTTGAGCTTTGATTCAGTCTGCAGCTATTTCATGGAGCTCCCTTGGTTGCTCTCCAATAACTTTCTGTGCTAATACCCAGAAGATTTTTTCATGAAATTCCTAAGAGTTGAACTGCCACTGCTTCTTTTACTAGCATCTCCCTCTTCAAGTATAATGTTCTGTATGTTTGTGAACCTCAAACCACAACCAAGGGTTTTAAAACATCTGAACATTTTAGTCACATAGAATTTCCTATATTACTTGGTAATTACATAAACGATAATACCCCAGATGCTATTCTGCTTCCATTTAGATTAAGAAAAACAAAAATAAATGCAAGGATACTGTTCTTTCAAATACTCTTTTTGAAGAAACGTGTACATTCTGGAAACATTTGATATGTGGTTTCTTACAGCATTGTACAAGCAGCCTTTTAATAGAAACTTTAGAAAGGAAACTCACACTCAAATAAATGGTTAAATCTTGAAACATTTATAAAGTCTTTTCCCCTTCTTTCTCTCCTCTCATACTGTCTGCAATTTACATGAGCTTGTCTGATTTATAGCCCACTTGGACAATAAGCTAGTGTCACCGCTTTTTCATTATTTTGTTTTATTTTCGTATCTTCCCCTATAGCACTAATTAACTCCTGCATTGTAAAAAAATCTAGTTGTATGTACAAAGTAGGTTATCAGTGTTTTAATAAGCAGTCACTGACTGCAACGTGGTTTATGTAAGATGCCAGGGTATAAAATAGATATATACACTTTGATAGAACATAATGATTCCCAGGAATTTTTAAAATGTCCAATTCCTATTCTTGCTTATATCTATTTAGCTCACATATAATAAATGGACTTTCTTTTCCCAGTCATAGATACCAATTTGTCTTTTTCAAGTAACTAATCAGTGCCACAGAACTTCATAACATCCAGCATGAAAAATCAGACTTTTTGTTACAATTCTTGAAAATATGAACAAGTGGGCATAAAAGCAGAAAGAAAAACAAACAACAAAAATCTCACACATTAAGTATCAAAGCCAATGAAAGGAGTTTGCTTACTGGAAAGAGGGATAACTGAATAGTTAATTTGGAAGATCACAAAGCCAAAGCAGAATGGAGGCCTTAAGTTCTGACAAATACAAAGTGGTAGAGATAAAGGAACAGCAAAATATCGTAACAGCTATCTACCATTCAGGAACAATAGGACTCTTCTAATAAATTATAAAATTAATAAAGCCACGCTTAGAACATTAGATTCTCATAAAAACTTTCAAAAATGCACAATAAATCTGATGTTGCTTCTGTGGTTTTCAAAACTTCAATTTTGAGGACAAAAGAAAAAACAAATTAGAGCAATGTTGCCAAGCACAGACATGTTCAAGTTTTTTGAATTTTATGAGTACGTGTATATTTTTTTTATGGGAAATATATAAATACCAGATAATAGTTTTCAGTGTTAAAAGACTGCATTTGAGTAACAAGTATAGCTATAGTGCATAGAGTTAATTCAAAAGTTTGGATAAACTCTAAGGTAAGTCACAGACTCCACACCTCAGATGCAGTTCTCCACCATTTACGTAAACAAGCTGTGTTAAAATAAAAGCATTCAGTCTCTGAAGAAGGCATGCACAGCATTGCTCAGTATATGCTCTGTGTGATACAAGTAACTAATGAACTTTTCAACATCACAGGTCATAGATGAACTAAACTCTATGCCCTTTTGCTCTCTTTTTATTATTTTGAATCATATTATGCTACTGATTTTTAAAATAGAATTCCTACAGGACACAGTGGGGCTCTGCCTGGAAATCAATTGTATGATACGGCCCTAAGCACTCCATCTGATGCAGCAACACAGATGGACCACAGAGGTTAAGAAAGGTAAAAATTAACTCAGCAAGTAGGCTGCAAACAGACCAGAAAAAGAATAATCTCCTTTCAGAATCGACACCTTACACTGGTTGATTTCTGCTAGCAGAAAAAGTAGTAGTTTCTCTGACAGATCTCCTCCAGCTCTGTTGGTTTGGTAGAGTAAGAAGGAACAGTAATCTTGTCCCCATTGCCCACAGGTGGTCCTGCACCCCCCTTCCCTGGGTACAATCTTCCAAGACAAGGACTGGCTTTTGTTTCATCACCTCAGCCCTGTCAGTCAGACAATAAGAGATGCCAAGGTCCAGGTTCTGTAAATTTCTACATACTCTGGAAATACATGCAACAACTTGACATGATTTATTCCTTTTCTGCTCAGCACTTCCAAAGGTTTGAAGAGAAGAAAGAGATACCTAGGACATAGAAACTTCACAAATCTTTGAATATGAGAAACAGAGCAGGGTTCTCCTTCTACTAGTAGTGAATGCAGCTGACCATCAAACAGATTGTTGGGGTGGGAACTGTAGGATCTTTAGTTATTTTCAGTTCATTCAATTTTTCAATGCAGGTTTGCAAAATTCAATTAATATGTGTATATATGTCGAGGAGAATGCTTACAGGAGTTATTCATTTATAAGTAAAAGACAACCCAACAACCCAAATAATACAGTTTTGCTGTAAGGGTCATAAATTGCTGATTTGCAACTAGACATACATCTAGCAGAAACCAATTTTTTTAATGGCTCAAATGGAGTAATTTATATTCTAAGGGGGCAAAAGATAAATAGTATACTACCTTATTCCCTCAGGCTAATTTTAAATATGGCCTAGCTCTTTTCCCTTCCTAGTAAATTATCAAAGACTGATGATGAAAGTGCACTGTTTATTCCAGAACTACTTTACTTACATTTTTTCAGCTAAATTAACCCTACTTCCACATGGGGAGCACGACTGTAGAATCCAAAGCCTGATCACATCAGTCTTGCTCTCCTATTTTCCATATCACTGCAAGCCAAGCTGAAAATGAAATCAATTCATAGAATCATTAAGTTTGGAAAAGACCTCTAAGATCATCTAAGTCCAACCGTCAACCTGTCACCACCAGTGTTGCTAACTAAACCATGTCCTTAAGTGCTACATCTATATGTTTCTTAAAAACCTTCACTTCCCTGGGCAGCCTGTTCCAGCACCTTATCACTCCCTTGGTGAGGAAATTTTCCAGATATTCAACTTGAAACTCCCCTGGCACATCTTAAGGCATTACATCTCATCCAATATATATATAGATATATATATTATATAGAGATATATAGAAAAAGATATATAGAAATATAGAAAAAGACATATAGAAAAAGAGATCAATCCTCACCTCACTACAGCTTCCTTTCAGGTAGTTGTAGAGAATGATAAGGTCAACCTTAAGCCTTCCCTTCTCCATATTAAACAATACCAGTTCCCTCAGAGTTATGCTCCACACCCTTCACCAGCTTCATTGCTCTTATCTGGACATGTTCCAACACTTCACTGTCCTTGGCCATCCTGGCAAGATGCACTTAGGCTCATCTCTAGCAAGCCTGGTTTTACTTCCTTCCCCCTTTAAGCCTAATTTAAAGCCTTCTCAGTGAGCCCTGGCAAATATGGGTCTAGAACACTTTTTCCCCTTTCAAAGAATCATAGAATCACAAGGTTGAAAAGGACCTGCGAGATCATCTAGTCCAAATGTCCTCCCATTACCCTTGCTACCACAAGCCACTAAACCATATCTCGTAGCTCTTCATCCAGATGCCTCTTGAACACTGCCAGGGATGGTGACTCCACCGCCTCCCTGGGCAGGCCATTCCAGTGCCTGACCACTCTCTGAGAGAAAAAGTTTTTCCTTATATCTAATCTAAACCTCCTCTGGCACAACTTGTGGCCATTTCCTCGGGTTCTGTTTGTTGCCTGGGAGAAGAGGTCAAACCCCTCCTCATCACAACCTCCCTTCAGGAAGTTGTAGAGTGCAATGAGGTCTCCTCTGAGCCCTCCTCTTTTCCAGACTGAACAATCCCAGCTCCCCCAGCCACTCCTTATACGAGGACCTGTCTCCTCTTTGAGACAGGTGAACCCTTACCTGTCTCCAGCATGCCCACTACCATATATACTGCCCTGTGATTTAAAAAAAAAAAAAAAAAAATCCACAGAATTCTGTAGATGGCACCAGCCTCTTTGCCATGTGTTGATCAGGTAGCTTTTCCTGTTCCTCTCAGTATTCTCCCCTTCTACTGAAGGGACTGAGAAAAACACCACCTGTGCTCTTGCTCCTTCAAATAATCGCCCCATTGCCCCCTAGTACGCTTTTTTGCTGTTCACGATTGATATCCCTCAGCATTTCAAAGGAAAATAAAACTAATGTACAGAACATTTTGATTTATTTTTTGTATGTGATGGAAATGGAAGACAGACTATATCAAGAGTAGAAAAGCACCAATGTAAACTGAAAAAAAGCCTTTTCCCCCATGACCTTGTATGATTCCTCCCTGATTAGAATATGATTATTTTCAATATTAGGTGCTTAGTAACAGAAAAGAATTTGTAATAGAATTTCTAGTAGATGAAGCATCCGCTTTTTGCTTTCAGGAAGCAACATTTTCTTTTGCCCAGTACATACTTTAATTGCCTAAGATGCAATTTCCCTTATGAATAATTTGAATACAGCTGACTTTTTGACTAAGCGAATTTTCTTCAGAACTCAAATGATGTGTGCACTGTAAAATATGGAAAACCATGTGGCAGGGTAGCAGAAGCAAAGCGATGGGAGTATAGCATTAATTTTAATGTCATTTAAGAAATAGCAGAGGTTCTTATTCCATCAGTGACACGTCTCTGACCAGATGTGTAGCCTACATTTTAGTTCACAGTTGCAAAGCTATTCTCTGCAAAGCTCCAGTCACATCATCCTACTTAATGTCGGATTTCCTATTACAGACTCTCCGTTAGTTGCTCCTAACAGCTCTGCAGAAAATCGACTGCCAAGAGGAGTTTGGCTACAAAGCTCTGTCTCTATCAGTCAGTTCGTTACTATCTTTCCTTCATACACTGCACTTCTGGGACCTTACTCTTCTGACTTGAAATGTGAATAACTTAACGAAGCCACTATGTCCTGCAGTGGAAAAGAAAGCCTTAGCAGCTATGATTAAAATTTCTCAGTTTTCTTTCAACTAAAACATAATAAAGCAGGAAAAATAGATAGATAGATAGATAGATAGATAGATAGATAGATAGATAGATAGATAAATAAATGAGGATATTCTTTTCCAGAGTGAGTGTAAGGTATGAATTTACATTAAATCATGTGAGAGAAAGTTAGATGCCATCTGAGAGTCACAGATAACTTGTAATAACTAAAAACAAGATCACCATCTTCCATTAACAGACTCAGGCTGTAGACAAATGGAAGCTTTAATGATACCACAGGACCAAAAGAGGATCAATAATGCAGCTTTGTTTGTATCATCAGTCTGTATAATTTAGAAATGCATTATCTAGTCTGGAGCACAAATCTTATGAGGAGCGACTGGGGGAGCTGGGATTGTTCAGTCTCAGAGGCTCAGAGGAAACCTCATTGCACTCTACAACTCCTGAAGGGAAACTTCTCATAAGATTTCATAGAATTGTGATTCTATGATTTCATAGAAGCTGTATTAACTGCCTGATCTACTAAATAAATTCAAGCATTTATTATTACATCCTTGGAAAGTACTTTTTCTTTTCTTTTCTTTTCTTTTCTTTTCTTTTCTTTTCTTTTCTTTTCTTTTCTTTCTTTTCTTTTCTTTTCTTTTCTTTTCTTTTCTTTTCCTTTCCTTTCCTTTCCTTTCCTTTCCTTTCCTTTCCTTTCCTTTCCTTTCTTTTCTTTTCTTTTCTTTTCTTTTCTTTTCTTTTCTTTTCTTTTCTTTTCTTTTCTTTTCTTTTCTTTTCTTTTCTTTTCTTTTCTTTTCTTTTCTTTTCTTTTCTTTTCTTTTTTTCTTTTCTTTTCTTTTCTTTTCTTTTCTTTTCTTTTCTTTTCTTTTCTTTTCTTTTCTTTTCTTTTCTTTTCTTTTCTTTTCTTTTCTTTTCTTTTCTTTTCTTTTCTTTTCTTTTCTTTTCTTTTCTTTTCTTTTCTTTTCTTTTCTTTTCTTTTCTTTTCTTCTTTTCTATGTTGGAACTATTTCACCAGGAGGAACTTGACTTTACAGAGTTGTTGTTGGGAAAAATTGTCTAAGGGAAATAAACCAGCTACTTTTGCATCCTCTTAAACTACTTTAGCAAATGAATAATCACTAAGTATAACTTAATATAATTTCAAATTATTTGCATTTTTACATCTGTAGTAGCTAAGCCATCTTATTTTTTAATTATTATCAACTTTTTATATTTTTATATTACTTTTTTATTATTATTTTTTGAGTCATTTGGGGGAATACATTCGCTTCATCAGTGCCTGTGTAAAAGTAAGCCTGTGCTCAGCGATATGAGTCAGATGAAGAAACCAAGTTCAGCAGGTTTTGATCTCTCTTCCAAAAGTCTAATACAAGATTTCAGTTCATTGGACCAGATACATACACACAATGAACTCTAACAGATTTACATATATTCTATGATGTTCATCCTTATTGCTTTATATATTATTCAGATTTATTTTTAAGTCCCATGTAAAATCAATTAAATCTGCTATGTTTCAATTCCCTATACTGATCCTATATCAAACTCAATTTCATAACAATAACTTATAATTGTTGTTCTCAGTAACTGTTGTAGCCTTCATTATAAGAGATCTTGATTAATTGAATAAATTCAGAAAAAAAATGCATTCACATGCAAAATTGCATTGTTTGTTAAATAGAAATACTTAATTTCTTTTGATAATAATAATAAAAAAAAAAAGAAAAAGGAAAATTTTATATTTCATTATTTTAAGTCATTTAAATTTCATGTATCGCTGACCATGCTGAGATTTCCCTACATCTAATGAGGAAATAGGCTCAGAGTTTATGTGATACATATTATTTAAGACCAAAAGCAGGGGAAAACTAGACCCACACCATTCTCCCACCCCTTCTATGTCTAATGATTTCGTGCTGTTTATTGAATAGAAGAATTTCAAAGAAATTCACTTTAAAACCTGGAAAAATGTTTCCCCTCTGGAGAACACTGCTAATTAATTCATTAGTGATGAAATGTATTAGTGATGAAAGATGTCTATGTATTTAGGCCTATCTGCTGATTAGGGAAATCTTCTCTTGATGTTGAAGAGCAAATTATCCCAAGAAATTAATATATGTAAGTATCTGCGCATCAGGAGAAATTTTAGTAAAACTCTAAGGGAGCAAATTGAAATGAAGTCCTGAACTGTTTCTTAGTGTAGACAACTTTTAATATTTAATGGGCACACACAAGTTGAAAAGAGGACATAAGATTTTGGTTTGCTTTTTGCCCTTTATAGTTATGATGATGACGTCTTTCATATTTGAGGTTTGGGTTTTTTTTCCGAATACTTACCTGTAATAATTATTTATAATACTTATCTACTGTACTATAAGTACACATATCTAGAACTGCAATATTAAAAAGCCTACCACTGGAATTGACAACAGCTAAATATAAGCAGCAGTTGTGATTACATTTAGTGTATACTGGGTCAGGGAATTAACATGTAAAATGTGGAAACGTACACAAGTTCAGTGAGTTTTAACCTTTTGCAGCTTGAAGGTTTTAACAATTTTCTGCAAAATGAATAGACCCCAACAAACATTTTACAGGAAGATAAGTCTATACTCAATATTATTTTGACCCAAGACATTAGGAAGGTAGTGCAGAAATCACTAGTAACCTTAAAAATCACCTGAAAAATCCTTGCAATTAATCACCTGAAAATAAGCATCTGGGAAACAGATCACATATTGTGAAATGCTAGTCCAAGAGCTGTTAGTTTAACAGCTAGACTACATGGAATAGCTTCCATGTATATTGCAAGTCTCCCAGTCCAAGCTACACAGTCTAACCCTCAATTCTGCACCTGAGGTTTGTAGATAAAACAAGTGCTACCTACTGTAGAGAACTGCTGTGGCGGGTGGCTTTCAATGGCACATGCAAAGTACATGGCTTGCTTTGGTTTTGAAAGAAGCCCTGTAAAGTTGATGCATCTTATTTTTACCTTGGAATTAAATCCGAAAGTATAGTTATATAACAAATACAGTTGTAGAATCTCAAAGCACCACTGATTGGAATTAATAACTTCTGCCTGAATCACAGGGTAAGCAAGAAAATAGAAGTAAGGAAAATCAAATTTTGAACAGCCACATGCATGCATTGCATGTGAAAAAATTAGTAAAATGAAGCAGATATTTAGTGTGCACATCAGATTGGCCTTTTTTCCCATAGTCTCTCATTTTTTGTTAAGGAGGAGAAGGGTTTCAATCTCAAAGAAAAAAAAAAATTCCATTTCCAGTTTCCAAAATATTATTTCTCAAAACTAAAGGAAAACCTTTATATGCTCGGAGTTTTATGTTTTTTTTTTTTCTCTTATTTTTCAACATTTCTGTAGACATTTACATTTATCTAGCCTAAGTAAACTAGGCAATTTCCAAATTACAAACCTATTAGCCTTTGACTTCTTTAGAAATATAGGCTAAGGATGAGTTATCACAGACTTGGGCTTTCTGAAACTTGTGAGCAGTGAGATTAGCTTCATTAAAATGGTAAAACAAACCAGGAGTTCAAGCAGACTTTGGAGAGAATAAATAAATATGTAAAACCCACAACCATCCTGTGAGAAATGAGGACAGATTATACCTTCAGTAATGCCCCTTGCCAAAATGCTCATGTATCATGACAAAAGAAAAAAAACAACCAACACACAAGTGCTTGGGCAATGTGCCATAACTTTCTAATCCGTGCCTGTGACCGAAAAGGTAGTCTTTCTTCCTATTATAATGCAAGACAAAAATAATTTGCACTCATCTTCTACCAGTACGTAAAGACAATTCATTCATTTCCATATATTCTATATCTCTAGTAAATGCCCATTACCCGGACAAGTAAGGAAAACAAGTAGAATCTGGAGTGGCAGTGATGTCGGAGCATCAAGCAAAGAATAAATAATGTACATGAAAAAAAGCATAAGCTATTTTCTTACAATGGACTAAAGAGAATAATGATTGGAATGGACACAAATTCAAGAAATATCTTTCCTAACTGCAAAGAAGATAAAGTTGAACAATAAAGTAACATGATGTTGACATCTTACTGGTAATTTGCATTAGTTTTCAATGAAAAAGTATGTACTATGAAAGAAAGGTCTAATGGAATGGCAGAAAGAAATGAAAAATAAGAGCCAGAAAATATCCATTAATATAAAAAAATAGAGTAAAATTCAATATAAAACAAATAAACACATTTAGTAATATATATTTTTTTAGACTGAAAAACTACATAAATCTGAAAATAGACCAGTCATTCAGTATAACTGCAGTGGGATAGCAGGCAAATTGATGAGCTCAGAAATCAAAGGACTAACCTTGTTCAGGAAGTACTTATAGGTTACAGAAAGCTGACTCAGACACATGACAGGTGAAACAGACCTGCATGAAGTCCAAGTAGCATGACTTACTGTGATTAATGAAATTAGTAAGCATTCAGCTAAGGTAATATACCTGAGACCTAGTGAGCCTAGCCCTGACAGTGTGCTCCTGCTATCATTACTATTCCTCTCAGTGAAGGAATTTCTATTACAGCCACAAATACCTCCTGGAACTAATTGGCACTCTTGGCAATGTCAGCACAGAGGGTAACGAAGTACCTTTTGAGCCTGAGAGTTTCTGAAGAGGCAATGTCTCGAGCTCAAAATCCAGACTCAGTAATGAGGCAGGGTAAGGAAGCTTCCTCTGCTAGTGCTTGTCCCTCACATGTCCTCACTCTAAAGAATGGGATTCACCCCTACCTCTAAGGAAGCAAAGAAGCCTCAGAGCAGAAAAAGCATTAACATCACACTTCACCACTCACAAGGACAGGATCATAAAAAGCTTGTGGTAAGAGCTGCTTTGGGTCCCCCAAACCCTCTCTTTGTATTTTACTGCTAGAAAAAAAGCTGAGAAGATGACAGGTCAGCCAAGCATCAGTCCCTGAAATTCATCACTGATCGTAAGTCATCACTGATATTCCATCCTAAAAGCACAGTGTCTTTTAATATCTTAAGTATAGTTTGAAGGACTTTCACCTCCATTATACCTGCTAAATCTCGAGTTACTCAATTTACTTAAACAGCATTTCCTACTGCAGAGCTTCTCCTACTCAGTTAAGTTGCAATTTGTAAAGAAAAAAAGCAGCAGGGGAAAAAAAGTGGTAGTTTTACCAAGCAAGTCTGTATATTCCGATCAAACAACACCTTTTATTACTCAGAATAAAAATAAATACCTGTCATCTGAATTGGGCAGGAAAATTTAAACACTGAAGAGAATACTTCAAGCACAGGACCACAGTTTTCACTTCCACGGTACAATGAAGTGCCCACAATGCAGGAGAAAGTCTTCAACCAGAGACAAAAGTACAAGAAGCCTAGAAGTCTGGAAACAATACAGTGAGCTTAAACCAGAGTTATTCTGAAAAAGGGATGTATAAAGTATGTGTTTTTGAACATGAAGTCATAACTACTGCTTATATGAATTTTAACATTTTCAGATAGAGCATTTCATTTTGGCTACCATTTAGATAAAAAATAAAAAATAAATTAGACACTACAAGATTTTGCAGAACTCCAAACATCATATACTGCTTTGCATTTAATCTAGGTCTGAAATTAGGCATTTATCAGCAACAGCAAAAATCTCCTCGTTTCCCGAGCAGTGTCATGCAACTCTGTAGGTTGTAGAGTCTGAGTGACAAACTTCATAGTAATTGCAACTGTGATTTAGGTAAATGGACTGCTAATCCATTGTCTGTGAAACATGCACAAGAAAGTCAAAACGTGCCTATAGTTTTCTCTTTTGAGAACCATTTTGAATCTTTGGATTTTTGTTGTGAGGTATTTTTGTGTTTACTCGGACAGTAAAGATAATTATAAAAATTGAGTTGGTGGGTATTAATGTAATTAGTTATTACAGTTATTTAATAATTTATCATGTTTTTATTGCTAACAAGGAGTCTTCAAGATGAAATAGCATTTAAATAAAAATACCAGCTCTAAATTTATCTCCTGACAAAATTTTAATGTTTGTGTTGTTTGGGGATTTTTCTTTGTTGTATTTTAAGAAAAATGTGTTAGTTCTGCTAACTTCTTTGAAATGATAACCCCCTGAAAAATCAAGAACTCTTTAACCTATATATACTTCAGCTTTGGTTCTCCAGTTCCTTATTTCTTCCAGTGCAGAATATCTCAAACTATTTGTGTTCTATTTAATATAACAATTGCAGACAATGGAGATTATCTGTTTCCTCTCTTATAAGTCACTCTTTCTCCATTTTGCTGGTTTTAGCATCTTTGACACCACTGAGGTACATTTGAGTTTGCAACCTACCAGTACCAGTTTGTAACGAACATTTTTCAGAATCAGATGAAAATAACCACCAGAATACATCTATGTCTTGTCTAGAAAAGCTGAAGACTTCCTTGGGTCAGTATCTCAGCAACTCAGATATTCCATAGTAGTTTAACAGTATGCCTTCACATTAACAATTGTGTTATATGGTAGATTTATTTAAAAAGAGAACAGGATTTTTAGGCAAGAATATCCTTCTGCATAAAAATGAACTTAATTATATGAAATGTAATTTTGGTCTACATAGCAAATGGAGTTTTCACTGTTCAAATTTTAGCATACATAAAAATTCCAGAAGGCCAGCATTTCCTTATTCCTCTTTTAATAGACCTTATAAAAATAAATATGACTTATCGAAAGGTGAAAGCAGATGAAAAACAGAACAGAAATCAATACTCAAATGCAAGTAAGAGAAAAGAAAAAAATTAATAACCAATACAGAGTCTTTAACAGTTTTTTCTAGAGTAGAACAAGGGAAAATTAATATGTTTTGAGTTCTCTTCCTAACCTAGTCAAGAGTTATAATAGTGAAATAATTCATTCTCCATAGAATAAATTTACCACCAATATTGGTGCATAAATCATTGAAGACTGATTAGTGTAAATTATTAAAAATAAACTGGAAAAACAAAACAAAACAAAACATGTAAAAGAAATATATTTTCTGTTATATGGAAATCCCAGAGGAGATAAGGCATTTAAGTCATTCCCTTTTTACATTATTTTCTACACATCTTCAGGGAGTCATTCAAACAACTCAACAATGCCTGTAAGTAAACTATGCCAGACTTCTTGATTTATCTCCACACAGGAGGAGTCAGAACTACTACGCTACAGTATTACTTCAAGTCTATCTAGATCATAAACATTTTAAGGTAACAGAAGTGTCACTCTGTTTGAATACTCAATATCTACCACAGTTTTAACAATAGTCACATTTTAGTTTTTTGAATGTCAAAATGATATGTAACAATGCAAATTGTTTAGGATACCACAAACATCTATGTTTATATCATGTAACTATAGTAGTATCTTTAGTGCATAAAAATATACTAACAAAGGCACTCAATTTATATTTCACATAAGAAAATATTTTAACACGGATAATAATCTCAGTGTTCTATAACAGTATCTACCTGATTCAACTATAACTTACTTTCTTAGTAACAAAATGTTTATAAGTATTTTCTATTATGGTGATAAGCCTCATGGGAATTCTTAAAATACATTCAAATACTTAAAGATGCAATTAACATATACATCTCACTTAAGAATAATGTAATCATTGCACTGATAGTTTACTGTAAACAAACTGTCGGCGAGATTAAAATTCAGCATCATCACATATCCACAAAATTTAAATCTGTCTGTCTTGTGGATAACCTGAACTGAAGACTGAAACACACTATTTTCTTTAATGGAAAACAAAACACAGGCTATAAAACAAACAAAAATTAGGATAAGATTCAGGTGTGGACACAGTATTATCCTGAAGCAAATTATGTTTTAGTAATAACGAGTAGAGAAGGACCAAAGCTGATCAAACTTGTGGATTTGACCCAATTTAAATACAAATAAAATAGTTGGAAGGTTACGTAAAGTTATCTAATAGCTACTAATTGTGTATAACTGTGATGTTAGCTTTTATGAAAAAGATTTGAAATACATTTCTAACATTTATATCTCTAATCAATTTTATAACAAGAATTATTCTGTGTATTAACCCTGTTAAGATGGCTGTTCTCTACTTTGCTTATCTCTACTTTGCTATCGTCTAAATGTACATGGAACATAAAATGATTGAAGAAATATTATCTTAATCATAGAATATTACTTTCCGATTAATATCTTTTGCTTCAATACACATATCAAAATTCATAAAATTCACTGATAATTCAGGCTCTAGTCATAATGAATTGTGCTCCAGAGAGCAGCAGCAGAGTGTTTAATTCAATGTCTGTTACTAGAGTGCAAGAAGTGCATAGGAAAATACAATTCAAAGTAAAAAAAAATAAAAACAAAACAACTAACCAGGCAAGCAAAATTGTGACCTACTCTTTCTACATACTTGTTAGAGTTTCTTTTCGAACCTTTGAAAAATGAAGTATTTTTTACACTTCCTTCCTTTATATCCAGCCAATTTCATTGCCCTTTTTAACAAAATGATGAAATATTTAACAGATACATTAACATACAATTTAAGCAATATATTTAAATACTTTGAATTATTTTCCAAGATTATACCTTTACATACACCATACATTTTTGTTTCCAAAATATCCAATCTCAAGCAACTATTTTCCTTCCTATTAGTCATAGAATGGGTTGGATTAGAAAGGACCTCAAAGATCATCAGGTTCCAACCCCCTGCCACAGGAAGGGTTGCCAGCTGCTAGATCAAGTGCCAGATCAGGCTGCACAGGGCCCTGTCCAACCTAGCTTTGAACACCTCCAGGGGTGGGGCATCCACAGCCTCTCTGGGCAGCCTGTTCCAGCACCTCACCACCCTCTCAGTTAAAAATTTCTCCCTTACATCAAACCTAAATCTTCCCTCCTTTCATTTCAAACCATTCCCCCTTGCCCTATCACTACCAACTCATGTAAAAAGTTGATTTCCTTCATGTTTATAAACTCTCTTTAAATGTTGGAAGGCCACAATGACGTCACCCCACAGCCTTCTCCAGGCTGAACAAGCCCAACTCCTTTAGTCTGTCTTCATAGGAAAGGTACTCCAGCCCTTGGATCATCATGTCCCTCTTCTGGAGGCTCTCCAAAAGCTCCCCGTCTTTCCTTTGTTGGAAGCCCTAGATCTGAACACAGTACTCCAGCTGGGGCTTCAAAAGAGCAGAGTAGAGAAGGACAATCACCTCCCTGTCCCTGCTGGCTACTCCTCTTCTGATGGAACCCAGGATATTGTTGGCCTTCTGGGCTGCAAGCACACACTGCTGGCTTATGTTCAGTTCTTCATCTACCAGGACTCCTAAATCCTTCTCAGCAAGGTTACTCTCAAGGAGTTCTTCTCCCAGTCTGTATATGTATCTGGGATTACCTTGGACCAACTGCAAAAGCTTGCATTTTGCTCTGTTGGACCTCATTAGGTTCACAAGGGCCCACCTTTTGAGTTTATTAAAGTCCCTGTGGATGGCATTCCTTCCTTCTGCCATGTCAACTACACTACCCAGCTTGTGTCATAAGCAAAATTGTTGAGGGTGCACTTGATCCTATAATCTATGTCATTGATAAAGATGTTAAAGAGTACTGGTCCCAAGACAGACCCCAGGAGAACACCCTCATCACTGGCCTCTACTTGAACATAAAGGCAGTGACCAGAACCCTCTGGCTGTGACCTTCCAATCAATTTTCTATTCACTGAATAGTCTACACTTCATATCTCTCCAATTTAGAGATAACAATGTAGTGTGGGACCACATCAAAGGCCTTGCAGCAATCCAGGTAGATGGTATCAGTTGTCTTCCCTTTGTCCACCGATGCTGTAACTCTATCATAGAAGGCCACCAGATCGGTCAGGCAACACACCACCATATATGAGCAAATACATTTTTTTTTCTTTTTTTCTTTTTTCAGTATCTGAGAAATGTCCATCAATACTGAACAAAGATGTATCAGTCTGGTATCAGTAAACACGTAAATTTTCAATCAACTGTAAATGAATTTGATTTACATATTGTTTCTTTCTTCTAATACTGTTATGATCTAAACCAGCAAATTTCACCTTTAACTTACTGCAGATTGGCTAGTAACAGCAAGATACAAAATCACAGATCACAGTGATGGAAAGTCTTTCAATACAGTGTATTTTACCGTGTAAGGGATCTTAATCAGACTATTTAGAAGATTCTTTCCTAGACAAATATCCTTACTTTTCTCCCCAAGAAACAAAAATAAATTCAGAAAGGAAGACAGACTTAATATCTAGCAAACAAGATCTTCTTCAGCCCAGAACGAACTTCAGAGTTTAATACATTAACACGGCCCCTGCAAATTTTAGGATTCTGTACTGCAGCATGTAGGTAGAGAAAATAATGAACTGATGGTGATTAGGAAGGAAGTTATTTCAGAGGTCTCATAACCATTTTAAAAATAATTGCAGTCTTTACCTTTATGTCAACGGTTTAAGGGCTGGTCCGGCCCGGTTCCGCGACTAGTGGGGCGGAGGGATTTAGCCAAATCTGCGCCTCCAGGAAGGGAAACAGGGGACCCCAGAATAATTAAAAACAGCGGCAACGATCTGAGGAGAAACAAACTAATTTACTAAATATAGTATCGGAACGTAAGATAACACACTATAATACAATATAAATCAACAATAATTGAGAGAAAGATTGTCCAAGAGCCAAAGGCCTTACGCTAATACTGAAGCCTTGCGTGCAGTCGGGAGCAGCAGTAGCGAGCCGATCCGACAGGGAACACAGCGAGACGAGAAGAGGGACAAGTCAGATGATCTGCGCCCTTATATCTGTTCCCTTGAGCAGGAATGATAACAGTACTCGAAAAGGCTCTTGGGGAACGTAGTTCTTCTTCTCTTCCAGACAGGTACCCGGAACTAAAGCATTTGCTCCTTAGCTCCCAGTACACTGCATGATGTTGTGATGTGGAATACTGATAACCAAAAATCATAAAACCATGACACTTTACCACCCTCATCACCCTAAACCCTGTGTAGTCGAGCACCTTCTGGCCACTTGCCTTTCCCCTAAAGAGCTACGCATCTAAATATCTTACAAAGTTTAATAATCCTTCATACCTGAAAGACTGTCTTCTTGATGTCAACTCCACCTCCCTTACTTGACTAGCAAGAGCATCCTAATAGCAGAAAACTAGCAGAAGCCCTCTGTGGAGCTCAGCCTCCTCTTTGTAACTGACAGTACAACAGCCATCTACCTACTGATGCTCTTTTCTTCAAGACAGACAAAAAGGGAGAAAACTTCAGTGGGAGGCAGCAGTTTATAAACTTGACATTTCAGTGCACGATGTTCACTTTCATCTGCAATAAGCTCTTGACTTTAATACTGAAACATAATGAAGAATAGCAAAATCAAAACTGACACTGTGTCTGCTTAGACTCATGTTGCCTATGTGCTCCCACAGAGTAGAATAACTTTATCACTTTTTTTAAAGCATTTTGCCAGTGAATGAAAAATACCTTTAACTAGAAATACTCCTTGCCTATAGTAGTTAATTCAACTTTTTTAAAAGGAAAAGTCATATTAATTGGTATCTTCCTAAGCAATATATTATGTTAGTACCCTACAACACTAAATAAACCAGAGAGGGAAACTCATATTGTGTCACACTGCAACTAATCACACCATTCAGATACACTCATATGAAAAGAACCATCAGTGCTTTTTACAAATACATTTTCTGTTTTATGGTTCAAAAAATCACTCTAAGGCTACCAAATAAATTCTCTCTGAAGCTCTTCAAGGATTATAGAAGATGAACTATTCTGGGGTTTAGCCTTGTGTTATTCTTATGGCTCTTTCTCTGCTTTTCTCTCTTTCATATTTCCATACTCCAAGAGCTGGAAGCTGTGTGAAAATGAAAATATAGTTTTCACTTATTACAGGTGTATGTATGTATTGCTACATTTACTATGGAAGTGAACACAAGCATATTTTCCATTCCGCATGACTTACTGCTGTTTTCTCTATTTATTTCTCTTGATGCATCATAGAATCATATAATGTACTGGGTTGAAAAGGACCACAATGATCATGGAGTTTCAACCCCCCTGCTATGTGCAGGGTCGCCAACCACTAGACCAGACTGCCCAGAGCCACATCCAGCCTGTCTTTAAATCCAGGGATGGGGCATCCACAACCTCCTTGGGCAACCTGTTCCAGTGTGTCACCACCCTCTGCATGAAAAACCTCTTCCTAATATCTAACCTAAACCACCCTTGTCTCAGTTTAAAACCATTCCCCCTTGTTCCATCACTATCCACCCTCGTAAACAACCGTCCCCCCTCCTGTTTATATATTCCCTTCAGGAACTGGAAGGCCGCAATGAAGTCTCCCCAGAGCCTTCTCTTCTCCAAGCTAAACAAGCCCAGTTCCCTCAACCTTTCCTCATAGGAGAGGTGCTCCAGCCCTCTGATCACCCTAGTGGCCCTCCTCTGGGCCCACTTCAAGAGCTCCACTTTCTGCACACACTGCTGGCTCATGTCCTGACTCTCATCTACCAGGACCCCCAAGTCCTTCTCTGCAGGGCTGCTCTCAAGGAGATCTTCCCCCAGTTTCTATAAAGAGCTGGGATTGCCGCGACCCAAGTGCAGCACCCTGCACTTGGCCTTATTGAACCTCATTAGGTTTTCATGGGCCCACTTCTCCAGCCTGTCCAGGTCTCTCTGGATGGCTTCCCTTCCTTCCAATGCATCGACTGCACCACTCAGCTTGGTGTCATCCGCAAACTTGCTGAGGGTGCATTAGATGCCATCATCTATGTCATTGATAAAGATGTTGAAGAGCACCAGTCCCAAGACCGACCCCTGAGGGACAGCCTCCACCCTGACACAGAATGATTGATCACAACCCTTGGGCTGCATCCAGCCAGCCAATTCCTAATCCACTGAACAGTCCATCCTTCAAATCCAAACTTCTCCAATTTAGAGAGAAGGGACCATGTCAAAAGCCTTGAAGAAGTCGAGGTAGATGACATGCACCACCCTTCCCCGTCCACTGAAGCCATAACTCCATCACAGAAGGCCATCAGATTGGTCAGGCATGATGTGCCCATAGGGAAGCCATGCATGCTGGCTGTCTCGAATCACCTCTTTATCTCGTATGTACCTTAACATAGTTTCTAGGAGGATCTGCTCCATGATCTTCCCAGGCACAGAGGTGAGGCTCACCAGCCTGTAGTTCCCTGAGCCTTCCTTTCTCCCTTTCTTAAAAATGGGAATAATGTTTCCCTTTTTCCAGTCACCAGGGACTTCACCAGACAGCCATGATTTTTCAAATATGATGGAAAGTGGCTCAGCAACCACATCAGCCATCTCTTTCAGAACCCTAGGATGTATACCCTACAGGAACATCCTATCCCATGGACTTATATGCATTCAATTTCATGAGGAGGACTCGGACTCGTTCCACCATTGCAGTGGGACAGAAACCACACCCCACACCCTCACCTAGAGGCTCATAGTCCTGGTAGACACGGGAAGCCTGACCACCTGTGAAGACTGAGATAAAGCACTCACTGAGTACCTCAGTTTTTTCTGTCTGAGGAAGCAAGCTCCCCATTACCTTTCATCACAGGGGGAACACTCTCCTTGGCCTGTCTCCTCCTGCCTATGTACCTGTAGAACCCCTTCTTGTTATCTTTCACATCCCTCACCAAGTTCAGCTCCATCTGCACCTTGGCTTTCCTAATCCTATCTCTACACACAAGGACAATAGCCCTGTATTCTTCCCAGTATACAGAACCCTGCTTCCACTTTCTGTACATTTCCTCCTTTTCTCTCAGTTTAAGCTGCAGGTTCTTGCACAGGCACAACGGTCACTGGCCTCCCCTGATCAACTTCTGCTGGGGGATGGAGAGTCGTTGTGCTCTCAGAAGGGTGTCCTAAAGAGCTGCCAGCTCTGTTCTGTACCCATGCCCTTAAGGACAGTTTCCCAGGGGATCCCACTCAGCAGTTCCTTGAGCAGCCGGAAGTTTGCTCTCCTAAAGTACAGGGTCTTAGCTCTGCTTTTTGCCAGGCCTGCATTCTTCAAGATCACAAACTCAACCAAGGCATGGTCATTACAGCCCAAGCTGCCTCCAATCTTAACTTCTCTAATGCTCTCCTCTTCATTAGTGAGCACCAGATCCAGTAAGGCTTCACCTCGGGTTGATCCATCTATTATCTGGATCAGGAAGTTGTCCTCAACAGACTCCAGGAATCTCCTGGATTGTCTGCTACCTGTCATGCCACTATCCCAGCAGATATCTGGATGGTTGAAATCCCCCATCAGGACAAGAGCCCGTGAGCGCAACACCTCCTGCAGCTGAAGCAAGAAGGCCACATCCACAGCCTCCTCCTGATCAGGTGTCCTGTAGCAGACTCCAGCCACTAGATGCCCTTTGCTGGACCAATCCTTGATTTTTACCCACAAGCTCTCGACCTGATCATGGCTGTTCCTCATACACAGCTCTTCACAATCTATCCAGTTTCTAACATAGAGGGCAACTTCGCCACCTCTCATACCCTGTCTATCCCTTCTGAAAAGCCTGTAGTCCTCAAACAGGGTATTTCAATTCATGCAATTCATCCCACCATGTTTCCATGATAGAAATTAGGTCATACTTTCCCTATTGTGCCACGGTTTCTAGCTCCTCCTGTTTATTACCCATGCTGCACACATTGATATAGAGGCACTTCAGCTTAGCTATTGGCCTCGTTGTCTTCTCAGAGGAGCCCTCCCTAATACCTCCAGGAAAAGTCTGAGGTTTTCCTTTACCACCTTCCAAGGTGACAACGTTCCCATGTGCTTCTCTGTCACCCAGTATATTTTTACATATTTACAGAATAAAATGTTTAAATAAAAATTTCAACCATCATTACACATCTTTTTAGAAAAAAGTGAACTAATTCCATGATTACAGTACTATTTTACAGACAAATTTGAATATCAATTGCTCATAACATAGTTGAAAAACATGAAGAAGAGATTCTTAAAGATGCTTCATGAAATGGTAGTTAATGTTTATAAACAATTTAAGAGAATTTCAAACAACTTGAACATTTAAACACATTGATTCAAGCAGAATGAAAAACAAAACAACAAGAACAACAAAAAAATACCAATTTTTTTTGGCCCCATCCCTCTCCCAACAAAATGCAAAACCATTTTAATTTGCACAGCATACACTGAGCCAGTATATCCAGTGTAGGCTGAGGTGCTGCAGCCTCCTGCAACCAAAATTGCTCTCCTAGCATCTACAACAAGCTGTGGGGAAGGTAAAAATAAAAAAAAATATCAATTGCATTCACTATTCCACAGGTAGCTGCTCTTCTTTTTTCAGTGATTTTTCAGACTTTACTTAGATTTTGATTTCAGCAGAACCAGGGTGGTCTTGTTGTATTGTTTTCCTCAAAACCTTTTTGTTCAAGAGCCAACTTCAATCATTCAGAATTTTTTCCATCTCTTTCTATGGAGCTCTATCTCCTTCTTTTTTTTTCTACGCCTTTATTTTTTCTTTTGCCTTCTGTGTGTCGTACACAAAGCTATTTTTTTTTTTTTTTTTTTTTTCCCCCCCTTATAGGGAGCTTACAGTTCTGGGTTTATATTTTTTTTTTTTTTGCCACCAGCTTAAGGAATACATATATTACTGTGACTGCAGCATGCATCCTTTTGTCTACGTTGTGGTTTAGTCAGTAGTTGGAAATTAATAAAAAAGAAAGTCCGTGGAAAAAAAAGAAAAAACTGATAGATTGCTATAAGAGCAATATATTAGTAACTGCTACTCCTATAACAATTGTAAGCATATAAAAATTTATGCTTTTTGACCTCCCTACTGTAACTGAAATAATTTGATCTTTTGCTTGTCCTTCTAATTTCTAGTTTAAATATATTCCTGGCCAATTTATAACTATGAAATGTTTTTATTGTTCCTCTTTTGAAGCTGTTCATTCTCAGTATTTTCTACTAAGATATAATTTTAAGCTTCATATTCATAAACTTCTAAAGATAGATACTCCATTTTCTTATGTAGCCTAGCGGAAACAGCACCATGTCAGAACAGATACACTGTATCCAATTATGACCACTGAAGTTATGAAACAGGAGGAAGTCCATTCCTCCTGTTTTCTACTCCCCTAAGCAAAGCGATAAAAATATTTTAAGTGTGGTAGAGATAAGAAACAGTAGATGAGCTTGCAGAGGCTACACAGACCAATCATCTCCACATCATCAGTATAATTAAAGCAACAGGTCTCAGCTGGAGAGAGAAGAGGAAAAAAAATTAAAATTAAAAAAAAAAAAGAGTAACAAACATCATACTTGGGTCTAATGGCAGTGACAATGATGCACCAGGCAGTGAACATTTGGAAAGAAAATGACTGGATCACAAGAGAAATTCTTCCTTCTTGGCTGCCACCATCTCCTAAATCATTCAAGATCCATAATGCCATTGGATCTCTTATTCACTTCAGTCTATTTTGGTCTCTTTACTTCTCAAATGTATGTCAGACACACTCTAATAGTGTCAATAACCTTCTTCAATTTAAATCAAGTCAGTTGAGGCACAAAACTCCTGGGAGCTGTGGAATCTACAGAGATTGCAGATTACATGTTTTTACTTGGGCAAAGAAAGATTTTACATTTTTATTTTCTCCCCCCTCCTCTCAATGGATATCAGAATTCTGAATATAAACAATAAAGGCAGTCAGTATTGTATGTACATTTGTACATGCACACATGTTTTTAAGATAAACCAAACAGGAATTAATATTTCAGATTCTTTACCTACCTATTTATAAACAGCTTTACTAAGTTTTGTACACAGTTCCTCATTTTAAAAGTCACTGAAATACTTCAAAATGAATGAAAACAATTAATTAGAATGAGCTGCTTCTTTTTTTCCTTTCTTCCCCCCCCCCCCCCCCCCCCCACAGGATCAAAGTTTTAAAAAATATATTCAATATCACTGCTAATGACTTCTGTCCATAAAACTTCTCTAACGCTGAGTTACATCTAGACATTCATACAAATTAATTGCTTAGAAGAAAGGAATCATGGTCTAAGCTGCAATATACTAGAGAGATTAATGCATGATTGATAGATGGTGCAGCAATGGCCATGTTTTTTCTTCTCTTTGAAATAAAGTCAACTCAGAAGTGACATCTCTGAATTATAGGGTTTCCTGAAGGTTAAGCCATTTAGGGGAAAAAAAATATCATTTAAAATGCGCAGATCTTTTTTACAAATCTTACTTTCATTCCAGGTTGAGTGGCTTCCAAGGATACTGTAGGAGCCCCACACAGAAAAAAAAGATCACAAGTAAGTATTTGCTGTTGTAATGTTCCAGTGCATAGAAAAGAAAGATGCTGTCATTACTGCAAGCACATGAACTTTGATTCTACTTCTTAAAGCCATTTGCTAAAGTGTAAAATAAAGTGCAAGAGGCTATATTAAATGCTTCATTGAGTTTTAATCAAAGGGAGAAATTATATTTCTATTTGTTATTTATCTATCTTCAAAATATGAGTTATATTTATAGTGATAATTGTTGAATTTCTGTAATGGTTAGCATTAAGTATGTCTAGATATTAGTATAATTTATTTTTAATGAAATGCCAGTTCAATACAGAAATTCTCTGATATACAGACCCTGCAAATTTGTGTTATAAGCTTTAGAAGCTGAACTCACTTCTGCTGAAACATGCTTTAGCAAGTAAAATATTAATAAAAAGTTAATGTTGTATTGAGGTTCTATTTTTGCTATCACCATAATACTGTTATATTTCTTATTGCATTAGCTAAGTCAACATCTTGCTATAGAACACTTACACAACCCTGAATTATAAAGGTATTACTTAGTTACTTTGAGTAGATTAAAAAATGTAAAGGGCAATTTTATTTTTCTCAGTGCAACAAAAACATGAATAATCAGATTTTAATAAATGAATGGTTATAGGTTATTCAAAAGAAATTCTACAATATCAACACCCTATCCAAATATGGAAGCAAGAACAACACTTCACTTTCAAAATGCTTAAATGTTTGAAAGTGAAAATGAGAAGGAACATAGTAAGAAAAAAGGGATAAAAAGAACAAATGATTAACATTTAATCAAATGGCTTAAATAAGATATCAACACTGCTTGGCAAGATCACGGAGCAGATCCTCCTCAAGGCCCTACTAAAGGAAATGGACAATAAAGACGAGTTGATTGGTGGTAACCAACACAGCCTCACCAAGGGCAAATCGTGCCTGACAAGGAAGAGCAACTAACATAATCTACCTGGACTTGTGCAAAGCATTTGACATTGTCCCGCATTACATCCTGGTCACCAAATTGAAGAAAAATGGATTTGATGGACAGACCACTTGCAGGTTAAGGAACTGGATGGTCACACTCAGAGACTTGTGGCCAATGACTAAGTTTATGAGTGGACTCTGGTAACAAGTGTCATTACTCAGGGGTCGATGCTAGGACCAGTGTTATTTAACATTTTTGTAGGCAACCTGGACAACAGGATCGAGTGCACCCTCAACAAGTTTGCAGACAACACCAAGCTGAGTGGTGCAGTTGATGGCACTAGAGGGAAGGGACACCATCCAGACAGACCTGGACAGGTTTGAGAGGTGGGCCCATGCCAACCTCATGAATTTCAACAAGGTCCTGCATCTGGGTTGAGGCAGTCCCAAGCACAGACACAGTTCTGGCAGAGAATGAACTGAGAGCAGCCCTGGGGAGAAGGATTTGGAAGTGTTGATTGATGAAAGATTCAAATGAGCCAGCAGTGTGCGCTTGCAGCCCAGAAGGCCAACTGTATCCTGGGTTACATCAAGAGAAATGTAACCAGCAGGTTGAGGGAGGTGATTCTACCCATCTACTCTGCTCTTGTGAGCCCCCCTCTGGAGTACTGTATCTAGTTCTGGAGTCCCCAACACAAGGAGATTGAGCTATTGGAGTAGGTCCAGAGGAGGGCTACAAAGATGATCAGACAGCTGGAGCACCTTCCTTATAAGGACAGTCTGAGAGAGCTGGAGCTCTTCAGACTGAAGAAGAGAAGACTCCAAGGAGACTTCATAATGGCCTCCCAGTACATGAAGGGGGCCTACGGGAAAGCTGGGGGGGACTTTTTATAAGGGCAGGTAGCAACAGGACAAGTAGAATGGCTTTAAACTGGAAGAGGCTAGATTTAAACTAGATATTAGAAAGAAATTATTTTAGAGTGGTGAGACACTGGAACAGGTTGCTCAGTAAGGTTGTGAATGCCCCGTCCCTGGAAGCATTCAAGGGGGCTTTGAGCAATGTGTTCTAGTGGGAGGTGTCCCTGCCTATAGCAGGGGGGTTGGAACTAGATGATCTTAAAGGTCCCTTCCAACCCAAACCATTCTATGATTCTATGATGTTATGATGCTATATTCTAGAGTAATGAATTAAGTTTTGCCAAAATAAATAAATAGATCAGTGAAAATTAGAGCCATCACATAAAAAGAAATTCTGATCATTTTGTCTATACTATTCTATTTTTTTTTTCACTCCACTTAACAATATAATTGGATGAAACAAGATTTTTTAGAAATTACATGGTGAATAGTATTCTTCAACTGCATGTATTTTGTCTCAGAGATGTTAATCTGCCCTGATATAAGAACTGTTCCATGAATATCAGCACAAATACTCTCATGCCAGAAGTTACAACTTCAGTAATTCACACACCTGGAGCACAACATGAAGTAAACTCTTTGACTCATGTAGAAACAGAAGAAATAGGAGAAGGTACGTTGCATTTTACACCCTATCTTAAACACTGCGTTTTTTTTTTTATTATTATTATTGAACACATTTCCTGTTTATAAACCTAATGTACTTGTAAACAAAAACTTACAGAATCTCTCTTTTACACTGGCTGCAGTGACTACAGTGTGTTCAGTTACAGAAGAATAAAATGGGATACAGTATAAATCAGCACTGACTTTTATAGAACTACTCTTGTCCATGCCAGATTTAAGTCTAGATTTCATCAGAAATTTTCAACCGTAGGAGAAAGCAATAATGAAACTAAGCTTCTCCATCACTAATTAAATATTAAAAATAATAATAGCCCAGTCAAGGGGAACAAGAAATTTTGGCAAAAGACATGCTGAGCTACAATAAGACTACAGAATGCAATACCAAAGATGATTCAGAAAACAGAAAAATTCTGAAAAGCTAATGAAAGTGTCATCTAAATCATACCTGGCAAGAGTAGTATTAAAAACACATCTGTTTTGGGGAATTGGATCTCCTCTTTGAAGAGGAAAGCTACCTTTGGTTATTTGTTGTGGCTGTCATGAAATGAAACATGAAAGTAAAACTGAAATTCACTGTCATATTCCAGATCCCAAGAGACTACCCTCAAAGTGCCTCCTGGTTATAGGAATACAAGATTTCTTTGCATATTTTGAATATATGACAAAGAGGCATGCTACATCAAAGGCTCTGAGGTTTGGACTTAAAATTCTCAGGATATCAAAACTTCTCACTTTCAGTGAATGGAGATAAACTATAACGGTGCAACTGATGGAATTTTAACATGACTTTTCATAACTTTAAATGAATTCAACTCAGCAGCTGAATCTGTTTTTAAATTTACTTGGTTTTGAAAATCAACATGAAAACTTCTGTTTTGGGTGTAATCTGGCTGATGTCATTACACTAAGAAAGTGGTTACTCTCTTTTTCATTTGGAGCCATATTGTCTACTGTAACACTCTTGCCTTGCCTTAGTTACCCTAGAAACAGCTGTGTACATCGGCTTTCTCCCCCCCCCCCCCCCCAAAATTCTACTGAATTGTCCAAGATTATTTTTCAGACATGGGACAACTCAAAATCAATAAATTAGTCTCTCAAAATGATGAGATCCTTGTTCAGGAGCTCTACATCCGTGGATTTCTAACACTTGAAATTCTTGTTAATGGTTGCAAAATATTAAGTAAGAAAGGAGAACTGCTCAGCTATTCCTTGTCAGCTGATGAAAACCATCAGAGTAGTGCAAAAGTTTGCATATCTTAAATAGTATATAGTTGTGATAAGAGTCTTATTATTCTGGTAAAAGTTAAGAGGTTGAAGACTAAAATAACTTATTCAGTGTCCACTTGTCCTAAACCTAATAGAATTTTGAGAGAGATTTCCATTTAATACATGTTCATTATTTTAAGAAATAAACTAGGTATCCGTGTAGTTACAGAGTATTAATAAGCATTGGAGTTCACCAACCAGAAATACTTTGTCTGAGAGTAGCAAAACCTGTATCTAATTCTTAGTCTTAAAAAAAGGGGTGTAATACTTCCTGACCCTGTGACTGTTTCAGATCTGGTATCTTGTAGATGTGAGGAGATATGATCACCAGTGTCACGTGGAATTGCTAGCAATTTGACAAGTAACATTTAATAGACCTGGTTTTAATAATTTTTAAAGAGCAGCCAGCATCTGAATTCACTGTATAAACAACCTTAAATTAAGGGGGGAAGAAGAGAAAGAAAGAAAGAAAGAAAGAAAGAAAGAAAGAAAGAAAGAAAGAAAGAAAGAAAGAAAGAAAGAAAGAAAGAAAGAAAGAAAGAAAGAAAGAAAGAAAGAAAGAAAGAGAGAGAGAGAGAGAAAGAAAGAAACAGAGAGAGAAAGGAAGGAAGGGAGGAAGGGAGGAAGGGAGGGAGAGAGGGAAGGAGGGAGGGAAGGAGGGAAGGAGGGAAGGAGGGAAGGAGGGAAGGAAGGAAGGAAGGAAGGAAGGAAGGAAGGAAGGAAGGAAGGAAGGAAGGAAGGAAGGAAGGAAGGAAGGAAGGAAGGAAGGAAGGAAGGAAGGAAGGAAGGAAGGAAGGAAGGAAGGAAGGAAGGAATTACTATCCATTTCTTAACAGTCCTAGAGACAAGATAACCCTGTCTTTTAAAGATATTCTTTTCACTGAAGTATTAAGACTTTTTTCTAAGGTATGTTTCAAACCCTGCATTCTCCACTGACTGACTGCTTACTGCCTGAGTTGGCAGCAGAATTGATGCTTCACATATGCCAGGAACACATTTATTTTAATAGCTCTCTAATGAAATTCTCTTTGAAGATAGTATCCCAAATTCTGGTAACAGTGAGCTCCTTGCAGCACTTCTTCTATCAGCAGTCTCCCTTTTTCTATGAGGTAGTGACAAGAGATCACCCAATACCATTGCAAGTCAGCTCTGTTTGGTTGTTTTCCTTTTAATTGTAGCATGGTTTATAAACATCCAACTCTGCAGCTCAACATTATACAAGGCAAAGAAAGAGAGATGCCATAAAAACATGTAGTTAAGCCTGTAATGATGAATTTTATAAAGTCCTTGACAAATTTAAGAATAGAATACAAGTTACTCTTTTTGCCAATAGACTAGCAAAAGAAGAAGGGAAGGGAAGGGAAGGGAAGGGAAGGGAAGGGAAGGGAAGGGAAGGGAAGGGAAGGGAAGGGAAGGGAAGGGAAGGGAAGGGAAGGGAAGGGAAGGGAAGGGAAGGGAAGGGAAGGGAAGGGAAGGGAAGGGAAGGGAAGGGAAGGGAAGGGAAGGGAAGGGAAGAAGAAATATCACAAACCACTAAAAAGCAACCCAGCCACCACTGTTTTACAGTATAGTACTAAAGGCAAGATCAGTATTTATAGTCAGTGAAAGAAGTAGAAACAGATTTCATGAACACAGTTATTTTTCACTTTTTAGACAAAAAAAAAAAAAAGAAAGAAAGAAAGAAAGAAAGAAAGAAAGAAAGAAAGAAAGAAAGAAAGAAAGAAAGAAAGAAAGAAAGAAAGAAAGAAAGAAAGAAAGAAAGAAAGAAAGAAAGAAAAAAAAAAGTGGCAACTTTTCGAGCTGGCAGTACTAAACAAGTAATCTATAAAACCTGAAGCATCATACACCTCTCTTCCTCCAACAAAGCTGTTGTTTCTGCATTGTTCCACAGCAACACAGAGCTGGAGACGACAGACCTGAGCTGAGCTTGTGAGGCACACATTGAAGAGGAGCAGCATTTTTAACTGTTAGAACGCTTACCTATGGTAAGGAGTCTTCTGCTGCATGTACTGGAAGTTATTTTGATACATCAGGAAAAGTTCAGAACATTCCTCATTCCAGTTATGGATCTGCAGCTAGTAATCATAAAGAGTCTAACTCATGCTTCATTGCTGCTGTGTCTATCAGCAATATACTTACTCTTATTCCTGGTACTTTCATTTCTTTATGCATGCAACACTAGAAATCCAACAGTATTACATACATGTATCAGAAAGACCATGACCACCCTCTGAATAATTTTCAACATCCTCTTAATTGAAGAGAATATCACTAAAAGGATCTTAAAATAACTCCCACTTCTGTAACTTCCTACAAATTATCAAACAGTTCCCTGGTTTCAGCTTCAGTAATACTATACAATCTTCTATGGTGATAAAGTTTTCACTGCTCACCTCTATGTCAGGTCATTGCACTGTTGAAGTGGTCACTGCACCTCACATTGAAGTGAGGCAGATGTGTAACCAAGAAACATTCACATGCTCCCTCTTCAACTACTGCCCATAACTTGCAAGCCTCAGGTAACCTGTAAGTCTCAGAAACAGAGTTAGGTAGGGCTGTTAACCAACAGCCACTTCGTATCCCACAAGATTACCTTCAAGGAGCAGGTCATTCCTCAAATACTATAACAGATCCTATGGAGACTAGGTAGATACCAGCTAGCCTATTCCTAGGTAGATATCAACTAGCTACAAAAACATCTCCAGCACACAAAGAGCATGCTCCCTGAAACCTCACTATGTTCAAGCAAGCCTCCAAAATTCCCATTCTCTTAAATCCTTCTGGGGTGACTCTTCATTATCAGGTTTTGGAATCTTTGATTTTATTTTGATTTTTGATTTTTATTTTTACAGAGGTTAACTGAGGAACAAACTGTAGTTTACTTGGCACGTAAATACATGCTTATGTAAAATGGTGTAGTAATGATCGTCCTCCGCCTCATTCAAATCTATAAATTATTCTGAGATGCGTATAGTTTAATACAAGATAATACCTCTAAATAGAAATAACATTTAATTTCACTGCAATTCAACCAAATAATACACAATATCTTTTTTATGAAATAACTCTCATGTTTATCCACCTTCACCAGTATTTTGTATTACTCTGAAATTATGCAGGTCTGATGCTGTGGCAGTAGAGATTTAAACAAAGTTCTGTTTTCAGAGGAAGAGCAGAAACAGACTCTTTTTCTGAATTCTTCCTTCCTCATTACAGTATACCCAAAGTTATATTTTCCCAGGACCAAGTCTCTCCTTTTCAGAACTGCTATGATATTTAGAGCATCAAATTTCAAAGAGGGAGGAGCTCCCTCTCCTTCTCACTCCCCATTCCATGTGATATATTTTAATTTCCTTCTGCAGATAAGGGCAAATGTCTTTCCCTTTCAATGCACAGACAATAAAGTGATTTTATAGAGAGCAGAATTTATAGAAAGTCAGAAATTAATCAAAAGTAAACAGAATACATAAGATAAAGTGGAGTATTAAAACATATGCTTTCTGAATCATAATCTTCACTCATTAAAGCTCACTGTGTTATGCAGACAGTATAATCTATAAGTTATTATGACAAATTGATACTTAGGTCCAAATCTGATTGAACACAATTTTGCTGAAGAATATAGATGATGGAGGTTATAATGTAATGATAATAAATGCAATACAATACTATTCTTCCTAGAATACAGCTGGCATATTCAAACTGAGTGCATGTGTACTGGTTTTTAGCTGTTGTGACATAGTCAAGCACCGAAGCACAAGATTTTTCCGTGAGAAGAAAGGTACTTACTTCCTGTGCACATGCAGCCAGTATTACACTCTGCCAATCACCCTAATCTCTGAGAAATAAGGTTTATAGAAGGAGGCATACAATATACCGGAAAGCACTTAAAGAACCACAAGCTTATTTTAGCAAAGTCTGGAACATATTATTGCAAAACTTACGTATTTATCTTTGAGATAAGTGAGCAATTGACAGATAATTCACCAGCTGCACTTTTTCTTCTGACAATGGACTGTAATTTCCAGGAAGGTACTTTATTTGAACTCTGTCATATTTTTAATGATCAGGACAACAAATCCAGGAGTATTTAGGGGGTTAGATTTCCAAATGAAAACTGTCTTGGCTAGTTATAAGATTGCACATACAATTTCTGATGTATCTTTTTTTTTTTACCTGATAAGATAATCAGAGTTTTAAAATCAGGAAGATTAACATAAATAATATGGTTTGGGATCATAGAATTGTTGGAGTTGGAAGAGATATTTAGAGGTCATCTAGTACAACTCCCTTGCAATGAACACGGACATGCACAGCTAGATCAGGTTGCCCAGGGCCTGATCCAGCTTCACAATGAAAGTCTCCAGGGACAGGGCATCCACATCTCTGAGAAATCTGTTCCAGTGCCTCTTCACCCTCACTGTAAAAGACTTTTTCCTTATATCCAACCTAAATCTACCCTTTTTAAACTTGAAGCCATTTCCCCTTCTTCTACCAACATAGGTCCCTTCTTTCCTGTAGCTCCCCTTTAGATGTTGAAATGCTATCAGTCACTTCAGGGCCAGGTTGAAAAACCCTGGCCCTTTCAAGCTGTCCTCATAGGAGAGGTGTTCCATCCCTTGGTTTATTTATCTGGCCCTCCTCTGGACATGCTCCAACAGGTCCATGTCACTAATGTACTGAGGACTCCAATGTCTATGCAGCACTCCAGGTGAGTCCTCGCTAGCACACAGTAGTGGGGCAGGATCATAGAATCACAGAATCACCAAAGTTGGAAAAGACCTCTAAGATCATCCAGTCCAACTGTTCACCTATCTCCAGCATCTCCCACTAAACCATGTTCCTCAGCACAACATCTACACATCAATCGACTGGCTAACCATGCTTCTTTTGATAAACTCCAGGATACAGTTGGCCTTCTGGGCTGTGAGGGCACAATTGCTGGCTCATGTCCAGCTTCCCATCCACCAATGTTCTCAGGTCTTTTTTTGGTAGAGCTGTGCCCAGTCCTTTCATCCCAATGTCATAGGGATGTCATAAACTAAAGTTTAAGATGAAGATGATGGATAAGCAGGATAGTAAACATCAGGAATTTGCAAACCCTTCTGTTTTCTGAAACACATAGGTTTGCTTTAAGGGGTATCTTTTCTTTTAGCCTTCTAAATCTTTTCAGTTAACATTCAGAGAGATAACTGCATAGGTATATTTGGTACCATGATTCTTGAAAAATTTTAATAGCCAATTCCATAGGAACATTCAGGACATCAAAGGTGAAGAATTATATGTGTAGATTTTCAGTCTTAGTATAATGGTATTGCTGCAAGATCATGACACAAGAACAACCCCTCTGAATGAACATCTAGCTCAGTGATCTCCTGTCGAACAGTGGAGAGGTGGGAAAAGCCAGGTAACAGCCTCCTTGAGCAGGCCTAGTTAGCAGTTCCAGAATTCATTTCCCTCCAAGTCTCTCAGCCAGAGGTGATGTTTTCATACACAAAGGCATTATCTTCTGGAAAAAAAAAAAAAAGAAAAAAAAAAAGAAAAAAAAGCTTAATATCCACTGCAGTTAGCAGCAATATCCAAAAATTACGTATGTGGAAAATTCATAGTCTTCTTCCATCTTCTGATCACACTCTGACTCTGTAACTGGGCAGGACTGGGGCACTCATCATTTCCTAACCTTTAAGTTCTGGCTCCAGTTGAAAGGGAAACAGTGGATGTTTCATGTGGGAACTGTGTCATTCTTCAACATAGCGTTTTGGTAATTTCACTACAGGCTGATATGCTATCTCATACTTCAAAAATCAGAGTCCTGTGATATAGGTACATGCAAATTCAAGTCAAATTATTTGAAATTACTATTAATTGCATCTGCAGTTCTAACATCTACGAATCTGTCATGAGCCAGCTGACTTTACACCATCCATTTCCTCTATTCTAAAGAATCATTAAATATCTTTCCTATGTACATTAAGTACATAGCAGAGAACAGTGACAAGAAGTCCCAATATATTAAGAAAAAAATAATTTCAAGAGCCACAAAGAAAAATATATTTACTTTAATCACATTAGACCTGATATATTTCTCAGCATGGTCTTTGCATTTAAAATATGCTAGGAATTGGGCACTTCTCAGTATAGAACTGAATGATTCCAAATCTGTGTGCCCCCATGGTGTGCAGTCATCTACACTAATCAAATTGCTGGAGAAAAAAAAGGAAGAAAATGAAGTGATTTAGTCTATGGGGTCATTCCAAGCATTAAATGACTTACAAATGTTTTAGATCAAATATTCAAATTTCCTTCAGCAATTCACTAGAAGAGTGAGAGTTCTAGAGTTTTATTAGTGGAACTGTAAGCTGAATTATGTGGAGCTCAGTCCTAAGATCACAGAAGTAGATACTCAAAAGTTTTATTCATTTTGAATTACACTAAAAACTGTTCAAGTGCTAGCTTTTATTTTTCATTGTACTGAAATTATAAGAAATTTATCCTCTTATTTGTGATTGTAAGTACAATTTTTTCTTTCCTGAGGCATTTGAAAGCAATCGTGCAGCAGATTACCACAATATTACTGCTGATCATGTCCAGAAATGTTTCCACAGATCCTCTAAAGATGATGGGAGTTATGACCTCCCAGAGCATGCTTATGCAAGGCTGAGGAAAAGACAAAGAGACACGATCTGATTCTTACTGTGCTAAAATTGGTGAAAAGTTTTCTGGTCTTAAGACCACAGTGTTACACTCATGTTCCACATGTTCCACAGACATGAGTATTTCCAGACTCCAGTGAGGTGACTTTGTGACCCCACTTTCCATCCTGAGACAACATTTAGTCTTGATCTTTACGAGTCTCCTGAAAAAAAAAGTGATATGGTAGATGCTTCATCCCTGGAGACTTTCAAGGCCAGACTGGATCAGGCCCTGGGCAACCTGATCTAGGTGTGGTGTCCCTGTTCATTGCAGGGGAGTTGGATTAGGTGATCTTTAAAGGTCCCTTCTAAGGCCTAATTCTAAGGATTTTATAATTCTATGATTCTATGTTGAACTAGAATATAAAGTGTCTTGGGCTCCATTATATTTATCTATAAAAGTGTTTGGGACCCAGGGAGTGTCATACAGACTACAAATGGGTATCCTTCTAGATGTCAAGCATTGGAAATTGCCAAGAAAATACACTGGCTATACTGGATGCTGAGCTCTTTAACATAGGTTATTTCTTTCTTCACACCTTAGAGAACAGAGTTCTTTATATAGCTGAAGCGGTTCGTCAGTATCTAAACTTGCAAGCCTAACAGTGTTTTGATTTCAGAGGTATATAGTATTGTTTCAATTTAGACAAAGAGATGGCTCAGCATCTCTGAGTCTATATATATGATTCCATGTACACTTGAGCAGTTTTTTGAGCACCAAATTTCATTCTATATCAGCATTCCATCCTGCACCATTCCCATACACGTGTTTCCTTCGGAAAATATTTTGGAAGGATTAAAACATTACTGTTCCAGCTACAACTAGGGTAAGTGCTACTTTATCTTCTTCTACATTTTGCATTTTCTTGAAGCTTAAACTTTACTCATCTGGGATGCACCTATTATTTAGTATCTTCAGAGGGGTATATTCACTGAAGTAACATATTTGCCTCTTTATGTTTCAGCCAATCACATCCAAAGCAGTAGACACAGAGCAATGTAACACGTGAGAGTCAGCTACCTAAGATCACTAGGAGATCAGAAAAGGTCATAGACTAAATCTGAAGGTTGTGCCAGGCTTTTAAAATAGACAATGTTTATTCTAGCTTCACTTGGCAAGCAAACATAGTTCATAGTACTTCAAGTTGACTTTTTGCAGCATCATATTTTTTTAATTACAACAGTGAACTGGATGAGTTAAGTAGCTCCTGATTTCCTTTTTCAATAAACCCTTCAGACTGAGAGGAAAAGCTTTCTTAAGCCTGTGGCAGAACAGTGCTTGCAGCAAAGCTGTGCCTGAATTAGCTACCTATCCCCAGCTCCCATTGATGGGACTTCTGGGCAGGGAAGGACTGTATGATGGCTCCAAGTATACTTTGGAGAAAAAAGTAACAGCAGAATGAAGGACATGGATAACAAAGCACCTAAATTTATCAATACAATTCAGGAATTTTTTTTTTTTGTTCTTTTTTTTTTGGTCCTGTAGGTGTGCTTATGTTATAAATTATTTGTGTATATGCAAATACAGATGTACACAGATGTGAGTACTTATATAGTTAAAATTTTATATTAAAATGATTCTTTAGGAACTTTTAAATTATGCTTTAAAGTATTTTAGTGTGCATTGTGATGTTTTCCCCTCTAAATAAACTGTATTTATCTTTTTTTTTTCTTTTTTTTTCCCCTCATTCTACACTACAGAGGGAATGACAAAAAAATGTGATTAGGTATTATAATCTTCAAATGATGGTGCAGTGCATCCTTAGATTTTAAGTTGATTTTTTGTTTGTTTGTTTGTTTGTTTTATCTTGTGCTTCATTAGAATTAGACATGTATAATAATTTCAGATAGCAATGACTAAATAATCTATTCAGAACACAATCATGCTTCAAGGAGACACGTGTACTGTGTTAATTAATAGTTTTATGTCTTACAACTGAAGAATAAAAATCTGCAGTTTATACTTCTAAGGCCTCAAATTTATCAAATACAAAATGGCCTTAGTTATTCATGGCTGTAGTATTGCAGCCACAGGAATTTTTCAGTCTTCATGGGTCTCAACATTTTTTTCAGAAGGCAGCTGCTTTTGCTACACTGAATTTAAGAAAAAGAGCAGGGAACAGCTTCTTTATTTATGTTACAGACCATTATAACAGCTGTCAGCTATCAGCCCCAAGGAGCATTTGTCATATTTGAAAAACATTTGTGTTACTTAAATTACCTTTTCAGTATCTACCACAAAAAAATATTTCTGCCATATATATGTATCTTGTATACTACTTCAGTATTTAAATACTTACATAAATAAATGAAATCTAAGTCACCTTTCTGGCAACTGTACTGTTTGTTTCTTCCCTAGAATAGTACTATTAGTTTTTTCAAACTCTTTTCATATAACAGGAAGTTTAAATGAGTCACATAATTTTCAATATTTAGAGAGGAGATGAGTATAATAACTCAGATAAGCCTTCACCACTTATTTACAGACATACATTATAACATTTTCTTTACGATTTCCTTCCATTCTGCCTTTGCCTTATTCATTCTAATATCTTGGGTTGTTTTTTGTTTTGTTTGTTTGTTTGTTTGTTTTTGCCTGAAGTCATATTCAGCAAACAATTTTTCTGAGGTTTCTACAGTGGCAATAATTTAACTGCTCTGAAACAGTTTTGAAGTCTGGAAGTTGTTCTGTAATCTTTCTATCATTGTGCTCTACTTTGCATTCAGGTTATATTTTTCATTTTTAAGGAACTCTAATTGTTAAATCAGTTCTTCTGAACTACATTTCCACATTTCCCAGGCTTCACTCAGCTAGGTACTTTCACTGGTCCACTCTTTACGCTGTGCCATCCATAGTAAATCCTCATTCATCTCATCCACCTCTTTTCCCTTGACATTTACATCTGAATTTAATTAGCAATTAGCTAGAAAACTCTGCAAGTTTTCTTATAGCCAGCATCTTACGTTCAGTTTTGGGCCCCTCACTACAAGAAGGATTGCTCAAGAAGAGCAATGAGGCTGGTGAAGGGACAAGAAAATAAGGATAAGGAGTAGCTGATGGAATTGTGGATGGTTAATCTGGAAAAAAGGAGACTGTGGTTACCTCACCATTTGCTAAAACTACCTGAAAGGAGGCTGTAGCTAGGTGCATATCAGTATCTCTTCTCAGGAGGCAAATAACAGGACACATGGAAATGGCCTCAAGCTGTGCTAGGATAGCCTTAGACTTGATATTTGGGAGAATTTCTTCATGGAGAGAGTGGTCAAGTGGGCGTAATAGAAGATGGAGTAACAGCATCAGTGAGCAAAAGAAGAGTAACTGATGTCATCTACTTGGACTTGAGCAAGGCTTTGATATTGCACCATGCTACTTCCTTATCTCTAAATTAGAGAGATGGATTTGAAGGCTGGAATATTCAATGAATAAAAATAATTTGTTGGGTGGTTGCAGCCAGAGGGTTGTGGTCAATGGTTCTATGTCCAGGTGGCGGCTTATGAAGAATGATGTCCCCTGGGGGGCTGTCTTGGGACTGGTGCTCTTCAACAATTTTATCAATGACATTGATAGTGGAATTGAGTGCACCCTCATCAAGTTCGTGGATGACACCAAGCTGAGTGATACAGTTGATACAATAGAAGGAAGGCATGCACCCAAAGGAACCTGGACAGGCTCGAGAAGCAGGCCCACAAGAACCTAATGAGAATCAACAAGGTAAAGTGCAAGGTGTTGCACTTGGATAGGGCCAATCCCAGGTATATATGCAGACTAGGAGCAGTTCTGAGGAGAAAAGCTGCACGTGGGCCAGCAGTGTGCACTTGCAGCTCAGAAGGTCAACTGTATCCTGGGCTGTATCAAAAGAGGACCTGCCAGCAGGGAGAGGGAGGTGATTATCCCCCTCTACTCTGACATTGTGAAGCCTCATCTGGAGTTCTGCATCCAGGTCTGAGGCCCTCAGCACGAGAAAGACATGAAACTGTTTGTGTGGGTCCAGACAAGGGCCACAGAAATGATTAGAGGGCTGGAGCACCTCTCCTGTGAAGAAAGACTGAGGGAGTTGGGCTTCTTTATTTTGGAGAAGAGAAGGCTCCAGAGAGACCTCATGTGACTTTCCTGTATTTGAGAGGAGCTTATAAACAAAAGGGAAACTGACGTTTTACACAACCAAATAGTGATAGGATGACAAGAAGGATAGGTTTAAAACTACAAGAGGGGAGATCTAGATGAGATGTTAGGCAGAAACTGTTTATTCACAGAGTGGTGATGCACTGGAACAGGTTGCTCAGAGAGATTGTGGATGCTCCATCCCTGAAGGCATTCAAGGCCAGGTTGGATAGGGCCATGGGCACCCTGATCTAGTGGTTAGCCATCCTGACCACTGCAGAAGGGTTGGAACTAGATTATCTTTAAGATTTCTTCCAATCTAAGCCATTCGACAATTCTATGATATACTGCATGACTCCATGTTCTGTTAATTAAATAGCTTTTACCAATATTTTAATTATCTGTGCCCGTTTAACTTTTTCAGTTGCTTTGAGTACAATTCATTTAGTTATTCTATATCCACTGCAAATTCAAAGAAATACTGAACAGTTACTGAAATATAACTTCAATTTCTAGAACACTGCCTTGCTTAGATATTTTTCCACCATGATTTTGCAGATATTCTATGATTGTGTTTTAGTGATGATTAGGCTTAGGTTAAAACCTCTTTTAACTACAGACACAACCAAATCTCTTTAGACCTCTGGATTGGCAAGAGACTGATTTTGTTGGGTATTCCAACATTTTGTTGATTTGAGTTCACTCAGAATAATTTTTGACAGGTATCCGTACCAACTGATCTATCATTTCTGTTTCCACACGTTTTCCTGACAGAATCACTGACAATACTTCACATGCATTAACAAAATAGGCTTTTATCCATGAAGTCTAGTATTTCCATTTTAATATATGTATTTAAAGAGAGGCTTTCCTTCCTTTTATATATTTCATTAGTTATTCTGGACATTTGTTTTGACCATTCCTACAATCCTCAAATATATTTACTGTTATTTAGTTTACATTCCTGGTAATTGGCTGGTGTGGGTCAGATTTTGAAGGATTTCTTCTTCATTCAATCACTTAAAATTGCTGTTTAGCTATGTAAATTTCTTCCTTGTCTTCCTATTTCTCATTTTGTTCAGCAGCACAGTACCTCCTGAGACACCATTACTGTTTCCTTAAGTGGAATAAATGCTATATATAAGGAGTTTACTTTTCCTCAGGGCATTTTTGATGAGCTCCCTCATTTTATTAAATTTGTCTTTCTGAAGTTTATTGTCATTCTCACACTTTAATATACATAATTTTCTCACAATACAGATTCTAATTATATTGCGATTACCATTGTTTTGTAGTACTGGTAGCACTGCAATTTGAATGAACGTCTATGTTCTACTTTTATGACTGAAAGAGGCATTCACATCACTTAACCAGCTAAATTCAGATATGATTCCCCTAGCTTCCCTGCATCGTCAATAAAAACAAAAATTCACCTTCAGGAGGTGATTCAGGAAAACTACCACTTGCCAGTATGCAAACCATATATCTAATCTGAGGAAAATTATTTCAGTCTCCATTCAACTCACCTAGTTCACTACTTTCATCTTTGCAGAGTGTACATAGCCTTTGAGAGTCATGATGTGCTTCTTCTGTGTGTGAACATCTCATGGAGCCAAAAGGGAAGTAGCCAGGTATTTCTCAGGCAGTTAGAAACGAAGAAAAATGTCATCTGTTCTAATTAGATAGCTATTAAATAACAATGTTCTAATTTTTAAGTCAACTGTCTCTTTAAAAGAAACAATTTGTTTGAATAATGTCTTTTTATCTCCATAACAAGATAAAACCTCATGCTGTCTGGGAGTCAAGTTACCCAAGTGCTTTCGAAAGGGAACAGCATTTCATTAAAGAGGGCATTTTCTCTCTATAATTATAAGAGATACTACATGAAATACCCAATGATTTGAAACTAACGTACATCAAGTAAGTTTCTGAAATAACCCTCTATATTATATAAATGTGAGGGAGACCTCATTGTGGCCTTCCAATACTTGAAGGGAGCGTATAAAAAGGAGGGGGAATGGCTGTTTACGAGGGTGGATAGTGATAGAACAAGGTGGAATAATTTTAAACTGAGACAGAGGAGGTTTAGGTTAGATATTAGGAGGAAGTTTTTTGTCACACTGGAACAGGTTGCCCAAGGAGGTTGTGGATGCCCCATCCTAGGATTTAAGACCAGGGTGGATGTGGCTCTAGGCAGCCTGGTCTAGTGGTTGGCAAACCTGCACATAGCAGGGGAGTTGAAACTAGATGATCATTATGGTTCATTTCAACCCAGTACATTCTATGATTCTATAATTCTATACACACACACACACAACACACGTTCATTTGTTTTGGGAAGATTACCTGAGGCTGAAGACTTAAGGAGTCTTAACTCTTTAGGAGTCGTGTCAACTGTCAGTTGTCTGAACTTGATGTCCTTCAATTAAACAGCACTGCCACTTATGCTCAAGTAGCTGAGGAACCATGGTTAGTCATCACTATCAGAACACAGATGTATAAGTTTCAGCTCACAAAAAAATTAGGAAACTAATGGGACACTAATTTCCTGGTACCTCTTACAACAACAACAACAACAACAAAAGAGTTCAATAAGATATTTAGAGACAACAAAAATTTGTTTCCTCTGCAAATGCCTTGAAAAATGTTATAAATAAATCATTAGTTTCATCAGTGTTCAACTTTTGGTACCGTAGCCACAACAGAATGAAAGGAGCCAACTCTTGGTACTCTGGGACAGCAAAACACGTATTTATCTGAGACACCAAGATCCTGTGTGCAGACACAAGCTTCTGGGAACAGGTATTTCATCAGCTACTCACTGATGACAATTATGAGATATTTACAATTCGAAAACAATTCAGATAGAGCTCTTTCTCTATGAAACTTTAATGAGCAGCATGTTTTGTTGGAAGTGTCATAAAACTTTCATCAAAGTTCAAAATATTCCCAAGAAAACAGCTCTGTCTTTGACAAGAAGATCAGAAATTTGCAGTTTAGATCAAACAGTGTGAAGAGGAAAAGAAATGTCGTCTGTTATAATTATTAGGATACGATAATTATACTTTTACAAGCTCAGAAAATTTTTAAAAAGCAGCTCAGTAAACATTGTAAAATCCAGCATTAAGGTTAGCTTTCATAGTCTTCCTTTAAAGGAAGATAAACAAACTCACAGTAGCTAAAAGCCTAGCAGTAATAATAAGAAACAGAATGTTGTTTTCTGGTAATGTAATTGAGAGCAGGACCACAGTCACTAGCAAAAATAACTTGTTCTTTTACTTCATTTTAGAACAGTGCTTTTTTTCAAGTAGTTACAATTCCTTAACTACTTGCAAGGGCAAAACACTGACTTTGTACTATAGGGGCAGGCAGACCTGAGCTCATTGGACTTTACAGCAGTTCCTAATTGTTAACTTGAAAGCAGTTGGAACAAAAATGAGACAGGCAGCTCCTCTATTCACTGGCTGCATTAATAATTGAATAAATGGTCCTTATGACCTTTAGGGCATTAAGAACTCAAACAAATCAAGGCCCAAATAAGATATAAGTATTTTTAGTATGAGAAAAGTTAGTATTTAATTAAAGAAAGGGGAAAAAAAAAAAGCCTACAAGAATAGATGCTTAGTATGAAAACAGCCATAACATGGCAAGACAGAATATAAAAGCAAATCCCATGCGGTCAATATAAATGTGATTATGTGTGTTCCTTTCAGTTATTGCACTCAGATTGATGATGAACAAATTCCAACTTTTGTCTTTATGACAAAAATAGCATTTACAGAAGATTTTTACAATGCTGTTTTAGCTCTCCCTTCCTACAGCCTGTGCTTATCCTTCCATCCTATCTTTTCTGTTCTTTAAATGAGAAAAAATCACACAGCCTCCTGCTTTCCAAAACCACCATATTCAGAAGACTAGTTTCAGAAGATACAAACATATGTATAACTGTACACAGCAGTGCATACTGAAATAACTTTTACACACACAAAATAATATTAAATAAAAAACTTTACATTGAAAGCAACCAACATTTTCCCTTCTGTCTATAGGGGGATGGTGACAAGACTACATACTATGTTAGGTAGTTTTGGCTTGATCTTATTGCTTCTTTTGTTCAGACATTCTCTGAACATCAAGATGCTTATCTGTTTTGTTATTTCCATCAGATGTAATAAATATTGCCTGAACTTTGCCTTCCCAGAAACTTGGCTTGCCAGACCTTTTTTGGTGATTCCTCCAGAGAGGGCAGTCACTAGTTTGCACCTTGCACTTGCTTTGTCTGCAAGAAAAGTTCCACTTTCAGTTTGATGCCACAATCCTCTTCATGAAATAAGTCATTTTATTTAATGGGGACACTAGACAGAGACCACAGTAACTGTGGATTCTATTACTACACTGAAATGTTTTGTTTTAAAAGTGGGTGATTCAGTTTAAATATTCCTTGTTGCTACTTGCATTTTTTTTTTTTTAGTTATTTTATTATTTTTATGGGCCTGTTTTAAGCACAGTCTACATTACATCAGAAACTTCTGATCTCATTTCTTCACCCTCCATTCCTTCTAGCCTTCCAGAACTTAAAAGAGCCTATATTCAGAAAGCAGGCTGGCTTTTTACACAGACAGATAGTGATAGGACAAGGTGAAATGGTTTTGAACTACAGGAGAGGAGATCTAGATTAGATATTAGGCAGAAATTTTTCACTCAGAGGGGGGTGAGGTAGTGGCACATGCTGCCCAGAGAAGCTGCGGATGCTCTGTCTCCGAAGATGCTCAAGACCAGGTTGGATCGGGTCCTGGGCAGCCTGATTTGGTGGGTGGCAACTGTGCCAACAGCAGAGGGAGTGGAATTGGATAGGCTTTAAGGTTCTTTCCAACCCAAGTCACTCTATGATTTTACAATAAGCTGTGCTAGCTCTGGCCTTTGGATTATTTTTTTCCCTGCTAGACTTGTCCTGGAACCTCACTAGACTTTGGTTTCTGATACTATCCCCTGTCCTCCAGTTTGCTTTTCTAGCTGTATTCCATGCTGCAAATTCTTAAGAGCCTTGTATTACATATTCAAAATGTTTAGTTAGTGAAATAACTTCACAAAATACTGTTTGAGTTGCAGCACCATGTAGCTTTCCCACTAATGCGCAGAGGAACAGAGGAATAGGTGCACACACCAATTCTGGTCCAGTCAAGAGGCTGCTGACTTCACCTCACTCTCCCACTGTCAGGACAGAAGCTGCAAAATGGATGCTACAAGAAGGAAACAGGGCTATTCATCTCCAAATCATTTCATTTCATCATTCCTCCAGCACAGCTGCTTGGGACATTTTCTGCCACTTGAATGAAAAACAATCTGTTAAATAAATATGGATATTTCACAACACACCTTTTTGCTAGGCTGCCTTTTCAGTCTTTCTTTGCACTTCTCTTTCTCTGTTGAGATTGCATTTTTAAAAGCTTATTCCTTTCACTTATGCTTGTGTACCACAGACCTGTATTATTCAGTACATACTTATGTAAGTATTATCTTCAAAATGCCTGGGTTAACAGCTCCAGAAAAGCAATGTAAATCTTTTCCTCATCATATATCTTCAACAGACAAATCAAAATAATTGAAGTTTTCTGAATGTTGTGGAAGACTTGAGAGACAAGCAGAGGCAGGATAGCAACAGAGCAAGACTTCCAATAAGAATAGCAGGGGTCATTGAGTTAAAGACTGTTATAGAAAACTACTTGTTAAATTAAGAGAGAGATGAAAATGGATTCATTTAATTATGCATTTGGGTATATAAGAAAAGGTCCTGAACACATATTACAAAGAAGCAAAGTTATGCTAGTTAAAAGTTTCTCTCCCCTTCCAGAGATCTCTGTGCTTCCACACAACAAAGACATTTCCACAGATGCTGGAAATAAAGCTCACTGAATAACAAAAAATAATGTATTCTTGAGTAAATTATTCAAGGATTGACAGAAAAAATGTTGAATAAATTATTCACAGAACATTATTTAACAATCTAGAGAGCTGGTCAAATAATGAAAATATATATTTCAGATAATTTATTCAGAGAATAATGTCAAAATCCTTTGGCTAGTCCATTAGAAATGAATAATATGACAAGTTATTGATTATAACTCATTTCTGTATTAAAAAAAAAACATCAGCAGCAATGCAGCTAAGCAAAAGTATACATAATTGACAATGAAGTGTCATCATGCTGATGATGAAAATCTTTTATCATGCATACAAATACATTCAAGGATTATTTTGAACAGTGCTTACACATAGCTTCATGCTTTTTTAACTAGGATACATAAGTCAGGAGCAATAAGCAGAAGTTAAATAGTTGTTGACACATTTGTCCCCAAGCTAAGTAATTTTATTTAGGAATTTTTATTTTCTAACAGAAAGAGACACCAAAATAGAGTTCAGATTCAATCTCAGCTGATAGTTTCCTTTAAGAAGATTTTGATTAATTTTCACCCATAACATACTTAAATTGATTTACTTTGATACAGAAGAGCAAAAGCAAATAGAATCTTTCCATGTGCATTCTGGACTAGATTTCCAGGTATCTGTGTTCAAGCAGTGGAAGAGAGAACAACAAATGATCCCCTCTATACTATTTCACAAAGATGACTTAATAGCAGTTTTCCCCAGGAGCAAATTAGTTGAAAAATGGACAAGGCCATAGTTCACATGGGGAGTGAGCATAATGGAGCTGCCACCTCGAGGCACACTGAAAAGGCACTTAGAAAACAGGTTTTTATGAGTGCTTTTCTTGTGATAATTTGAATCAGCACTATTTCCTGTACAATACTGTTACATGAAGCCACAATTCAGCCACTTCAACTCTGAAGAATAGAGAATTTCAGATTCAATGTTTTCTTAGTCAAAAGCTCTACTTCACCAGTCATAATTTTCTCCTAAGTGTACGTAATGCCAACCTACCATCTGCAGGAAAGAGCACTCTGCCTCCAATAGACTAACTATGTGCAATTTTTTTTCCCCTCTATTCTTTTGGCCATAAAAGCTAGGACACTAAGGACTTTCTCCTAGTAAAACATCCTGTGCATTGTCTTCCTGACACATTTTGGAGGCAAATGGGATCTACTTTCTTCATATAATACTCCACATGAGAAACATCTCAGTATTGATTTAAAATAATATAGAAAAAAAGAGCTTACATACATGTATGTGAGTATACAGAATGTAACTTGTCGAAAAGCTGTTGGAATAGAATAAGAAACCCTATCTATGAGAAAGCAAAATCCAATGCAAAAGTTAATGATCGAATCCTAACCACTACCCAAAGGCACCTGGCAAAATATCCTCTTTACTCAATATTCTTTGTTTTCATAACATTCTTAAGCAATCATAATTAGAGGTGAAATGGAAATCAGACATTCGTGAATAATTTGCACAGAAAATTAGATTACTTTATAGGCAGATGCTATATGTATTACTGCTGGCAACGTGTTTTAATGCTCCTAGGTACAGTTTATTTTGACCTCCATCTGCCCTCAGGAACAGCCCCATAGTCTTGCTATTATTCTACTGTCTTTGACATCCATGCTTCCCACTACTCCACTTCAATCTCCTCCACAGTTTTCTCTTCCAGTCATAGTGACTACTTTTGCTTTTGTTTTCTGAGAGACAAAGTCCATTTTACAGCATACCCTTCTGCATGATTAACAACAATTTGCTAAAATCCTGCAGCCTTACATTAGTCATTTCACCATGCATCTAGCTACCCTCACGTAAGAAGTATCTCTTCCTGCTCCCTTGATTTTGTTAAATGTCTTCTCTTTTCTGCCAGTTCATTAATGCACTTCTTTGTGTTGTCTCCATCCATTTTGTATGTGGAGACTTTGAAGGTATCTATAATATTTTGTCAATCATAGAAATGCAAGTAATTAAAACATAATTTTTTTTGTTACTTCATTTTACATAACTGATTCTTACCTTCTTTCAATTAGAATTGAATTCACGATATAGAGAAGAAAACTTGCAGGATATGTAGTTTGCAAAATCTGCCCTAAAGACTGAGAAAAGTCAAGCTGATCCTTTTGGTGTTTAAAAAGTGATCACAATCACCGTTCGCATAGTGAACGTAAATGATAGAGAAAGAATCAAACCACTCATCCAACTCATTGTTTTTAGAAGGAAAGCTATATTTCTTTCCATGTTTTCAATGATCTTGAGCTGAAAAGGAAAATTAGTTCTTTTCCTGCAGTAGTATTGTGCATTCACTTTGACCATCCAACACTTCATATATTATCAGCTGTACAATGCACTATGTACAAATGTTGAAACATTAAAAAAAATCATTCCATCTCAAGTGTATTAACTAGGTTTAAAAAACCTCTCTAAATTATAAGTCCAAGTAGGACAGTAAATTATTAATACTGACACCTGAAACTATTTCATTATATGTTTCAAAATGTATGAAGAAATATTTTTAAAGCAAATAATATCACTAAGCCTTACACTCATGATCCAAGAGGCTCTAGAAATGATTGCCTCACAGTTACACTGTTCTCAGTTTTCTTCCTTCCTCTCTCTAATTTCTTAAAGTTTTAGAGAAAAATACTAAAAGACACTGACTAAATAAGCAACAACTTGAACTCTTCCCAATGTCCTCAGTAAACTAAACAAACATCTCACAGTATATTATATATGTGACTGGAGAAAGTTGACTTTTGTGCTGCAAATTATTGATTGATCGATTGATTTTAAAGCCTCAAGATAATTCCTGGAAAAATGTAATTAATGATATTAGTGAGATCCCCACTCCAATAATTTCAACACAAGTTACTGCTGTCTCTAAGTTTTTACCCATAATAAACATTTCACCATTAATTCTTTCTCAAGGTTAGCTAACAATTTATCATATAGTTATCAAATCAGAAACTTTGCTAAGGTCAGAATAAGTGGAATCTACAGCATTTATTTATTTAGTAGACCAGTCACTGTTAAAGAAAGATCTCACATGTGGGGGAGACACAAACGTTTGTATACTGACGCAGAATTTTCTAACTTTTCATTTACTTGAAGAAAAAGATGTAAAACTTTGCATTCTTTTGAGGTTCTGCATACAGACAAGAGGCTGCCTGGACCATGCTTTCCCCTTCTTGTAAATAAAGCTATTTGGTCTGTATAACAAATGGAATCCACCCTAAGTTTCTACAGAACAGCAACTTCTCTTCCTAAGAAATAAAATCACATGCAAAGTAACGTTTACAAAATTTCCTTCAGAAATGAATACTACTTGGAGAAGCCAAACTCAAGAAGTATTACAGGTTGTGTGTGTGTCTTTTATTTTCAGGAGCAAGAAATCACTCCTATTAAAAATGGTGGGAAACAGTGGATCAGCATGAAAATGAAAACATTTGCGGGGTTCTGAGTACACACACATACATAAATACTATGAAACAAATTTGGAAGTTTACTGAAAAGCTTTCAGAAGAGAATTTGATATATTTTGCATTGCTGTCATTTATGAAGAGTTTGAGCATTACTTAAATTTCAGACAGATTTCTTTCATAACTGTAGTACTGCTAGAAGTTCAAATACAGCTATAGTGTTTACTGATTAACAGCATTGTTTCAGGAGGCTCTAGTGTACATTAAGTTTATTGTTTATATAATTTATTTTGCCTAATCTTGCTAAGCAAATTACCCATGATACTATGAGTAGTACACAGTGGGACTGTATAGGAGGTGGGTAACTGAAAGTGTTTTATTTTAAGGTCCACCTTGCCTTAGAGGGCTGGACCATACACCACTGCTGGTTTCTAGTCTTAGAGGCAAATGGGGGTAAAAACAATACAAACAGCATCATGTAAACCCTGATTTTACCATGCTACTAAGTCACAATACGGCAATTTCATTTTGAATTCTTGTTCCTTCTGAAACTATGATGTTGCACCCTTTAAAAAATAAGACAATACAGGGAATTGGTAATAAGGATGAAGTCTAACTAACAGCTTTAAATGGATATAAAAAAACTATGCAGGCATTGGCATGAAAAATAAAGATTCTTTGATGGGTGTCATCTTTTATTTTAGCAATTAAAATAGCTTTTGAAGCTCTTTGGCATTTAATTTAAGCCTATAGAGTATAAAATTGTGCCTTCCCTTGCACAAAGACCCATATTTGGCACAAACAAGGTCATACGGATCAACAGGCTTGAAAAAAAATGGTAATTTAAGTTTTCAAATATCTAAACTTAATTCCTTTTATTTAGAAACTTGCCAAAATTATGACATAATTGTCCTTTTTTTTTTTTTTCCCCTCAAACTGGGAGTCAGAGTTAATCTATTTTTGCATGGGAAAACACAAATAGGAATCCACATTCTGTTTAATAGAAGATCTGTAGATCTGTATAATATGTTATCTGATGGACTTCCCACCAGAAACTTGTTTTCCTATTAAGACATGCTGTATTCCATCCTTATTAATAATTATTCTGACATCTCTGTACTCAAATGTTCAAAAAAAAAAAATCTGTGCTATCTTAAATATGAGAGAACTCAGAATGTATGATATTAAATTTTCATTTGAGCATGCCAGTTCAGAGGAATGTAACAAAACAGACCTTAAATGATCTGCTATTTCAAAATCATTATATTTTATAAAGTTATATCAAGAATGACCTTCATATATAATACATATGTACATAGTAATCTTCAGCAACATGTAGTAAAACTTTCACAATTTAGTCTACCATTAGATACAGTAAGTCAAAACGCATTTTAACATCAACAGAATTAGTATGTATCTATTAGCTATCACTGCAAACTAATATTTTCTATCATGTCCTTTTCATAGAAAGTTACATGTTGCAAACTTCACACTAAAGAAAACTTATCTTTGTGTCCTAATTACATACAGAATAAGATTTTTTCAATAGAAGAAAAATTATATCATGGAAACATACTGCTGTTAAATCTCAAGTGCACATGCACACACACATGAACAAAAATCAAGCTCTTACTTTGCTTCCTAACTACTTTACTATACAGCACTGTATTTTAACAGTGGTAGCAGGAATGTACTAAATCAGATTTAGCTAACAGGTGATCTCCAGGCTGTGGACAATTACATCATAAAAATGTATTACAGTGCTCACTCTTGGGAGTAAAGACTTTTGCTGTAATAGTGAAATGTATTATATGAAGTGGAATTTCTAATGAACTTCAACAGAGCTGGTGGTTTGAATGCATAGTGATATATCAGGGGTAGTGCCACAAAAGAAAACGTCACAGAAAGAAGTTAATTTACTTAGTAGAAACACTTATGCTTCCCACTGCATACATTTACAGCAATAAACCAAATGGACATGTTTCCAGTTTGCATTTTCACTAAGCATTTTTAACTGCTAACATGGTGGATTTTTTTTTCTATTATGTAGTTTCATAATCCATTTATACTTCTGAAAAATGAGAAAATGGAGGGACATACAAAGCTGGAAGATTTAAATGGCTCTTAGAGAAATACTTCAGCATCGAAAATGATCAAGAGCAAATTGTTTACACAACCTTTGCTCTCACGACCTCCCATAACAAGCAGTATCAGTAAATGAGTCATGTAAAACCACTTCAACTTAAGGCTGGAAATGAGGGAAAAATTTTCTTTGCAAATTCATATTTGAGCTTCTTTCCAGTTAAGTTACCATGCTGAGGAACTTAGAGTTTGAATTGTTTTATCTTTCTAATTCAAATGTTTGCAAATGAATAAAATAATACTTTCAGATTAGCAGCTTTAATTCCCTTGATGAGACTTATTCTCTTCAGTAAGAATTTTAAAGACCTAAACATTTTTTCGTATTCTCTACTTAAAAAAAAAATACACTAGATTTCTTTACTTTTAACTGAAGATTTTCATTTTAGCTGTCATAATTGCCTATTTCTTTGCTTTTCAATTATGCCACACTTGGTACGGTCTTTTTTTTTTATTATTATTCTTAAGGTTTCATTGACCTTAAAATTAGGTATTGTGTCAAAGGTGATTTAAAAATATCTTCTCAGTAGGTTTGAGTGAAGTATTTCCTCTGTAAAACTGTTAGCATAGCTAAGGTCTAATCTCCCATGTCCCTCTTAAATACTCTGCTTATTGCATACACTTTATATTAGCATTTATTATACTTAAACCCTGTGTGCTGTATTTGCTCACAGTTCTTTATTCCATCTAATGTTTTTTTTTCTGTCACACTGTACTGTAAGAACTGTACGGGCTTCCAATACTTTGATTTGTTGCTGCCAGGTAATAAGTTCAATACATCATTTGTGGAAAAGCGAATAATGAACATGTTATCATCCATATTCCTACTTATGCTGGAAAAATACAAACAAGCTTATACTATATGATATATATCAATATGAAAGACCTAGCAATGTCATCTTTGATTTTCCAGCAGGTGCTTCACAAATATCCACTTATGTGCCATTCATTGTAAGTGAGCTAATGCAAACTAAGTAGTTTCATTTTCCATATGTTTACCAAAATTTACATAACTTCATGTGATATAAAGTAAAAAATATCTGTTTTCTTTTAAAATGTAATCTAAAGGTTAAATATAATCTCACACCACAATGCTAACAACAAAGCAGATATCCTAACACTTCTAAGCATGATTTCTCTCTCAAGAGAATAGTTGGCAGTAGGAATATTAATACTCTTCAGTCACAGAACATCTATCTATCTGGCATTTGGTGTATACTACCAGTTTAAGTAATCTGACAAAAAAGGTAATTTCAAGCAAGTTGGCAGCTAGAAACCAAGGCAGAAAACTAACCTGATAGAATGCTCTCTTACGCCCAGCACACATGGTGGTGCACTCTTACTCCAGATACATACACTTTAACCCAATCAATTTTAAAGCTATTTCATTAAAAGCCACCATTAAGGGATACTTGCAACTATGAACAGAAAATTCTTGTCTACTGTATCAATACCCGTTCATTTTTATTTGTTTTTCTCTGATTTGTGTATCTGTAGTAAGCCTCACCTGGTTTGAGGTTCTCCTATAATCACTCCTCACCAAACAGCTACAATGAGCTGTAGCTTACTCATTTAGCTAATGTTTTGGCAAATGTTTTTCTTGAAATGTTTAGTTTTTCAGGCAAGACTTGAATTCACAAAAGGTTATCTTGATTTATAAGCCATTTACCCCTATGTAATAGCTTGCACTGCTCCAACCATCTCTTGATTAGTCAATGAGAGGCATGTTCAAAAAAATTACCCTGCTGTATTTCAGGAGTCTTGTTTTGCAGAATTTATTTGTTTGGCTTTATTATCTGGATAGGAATCACAGAATACCATTTTGCAGAGAAAACCCAAATTTAAAAATCTTTGTTTGCTAGGAAGGTGGAAACACAGATGTTGCTACTTCAGTACAGACTTAGCAGTTTGGTTTTCTAATCTCTGTGATCTCTGTGTAACATTTATTTTCTAAAAATAGCTCTTGTAGTAGTGAAAAACAAAAACAAACAAACAAAAACATTAACATCACCAAATTATGTTGATTAGAAGCAATTGAAAATCTGTTCAGTCATTTGGAAAGGAGTGAAACAATGGTCACAAGCACATTTCAAGCAAAACACAAGGAGAAAAACACAACATTCCAGAAAAAAAAACAAAAAACAAACAAACAAAAAACACCAAAGTATTTCAGATAATTTTCTATTTTCCTATTATTCTCTAGTTTTACCATTACTCTGCTCATTCCCTTTATTAATGAATTTCAATTACTTATCACTATTTAATGCTTACCATAATAAAAAAGTAATTTTGAGAAGAGAATAACGATAGAAAATGTCAGTTAAAGGAAAATTGAAAAGGTTGCCAGAAAAGAAGCTCTTAGAGAGTTTTAATCAGATTTTCCTTCTGCTGTTTCTTTTCTTTTCTTTCTTTTTTTTTTTTTCCTATAATGGCTTGCATCTTCTTGTGAGAGCTTAACATTTTTTTCTGAAGAAGTATTATCTGTTTTAATGTAATTAAGTACTGAGAATACTTTTCATTTGTACTTACTATGTTCCATGCAATCCCAGGTTAAAAATCTTACCAGCTGACAAATTAAGAAAGGTCACTGCTAAGGATGGGAATGTTCCTTTGCAGTCCCTATAAATTTCAGGAAAGGGGAAGGAATCATTCAACTAGAATTCTAAACTACATATAAATGACTCTTCCAGACATTTTCTCTTCTTTGAAATGAAAAGGCATATATCAGAAAATATATTTCTTAACATACTTTTCAAGTGCTCACTGAGTTCCATATCATATATTCAATTAAAACTGGGATATTTAATGCTCTGAAGGAAACACAAAATCACTTTCTTGATGAACACAGAATAATTAAGGTTGGAAAAGATCACTAGGATCATCTAGTTCAACAGTGTATGGCTACATCAATTTCACAACAACTCATATAACATGTATTAATTTTAGTGCTTTGGCAGTTCTCCAAGTTGGACATCTTCCACAATTTCTATATTTATCCACATTTTTTCAATCTACTTCCTGTAGTGGAAATAGTTTTCACCTGTTCTGTCTTGGAAAGATCACTAATGATTTATTTATTAATTTTTAAATGATAAATCCGAACTATATTTCAGTTCTTTTCCATGTTCAGTTTCTTTAAGTCACTTTAAGAGAAACCAGTTGCACTGGTTTGCGTGGGTACAATAGACCTAGTACCACTGACACTGAAAATTACTGAAGACAATTAAAATATTCACCAGTAACTTAATCTGAAGTACATCATTAAAAAATTCAGCTAGCAGAGTTTAAAAGACTGATTGTCCTCTTGGGAGTCATACATCCCACAAAATGGTTGGAAAATTCAAAAGAAGAATGAGAATTTCTTTACTGACAGCACATACTGAATGAAGAATGACAGCTCTTCGATCTTGCATGAGGATACCACATATTTACCACACTCATGCATTCTACCATACTGAGGGGATGTTAGGTCCTTTCTTCTGGACCAAAAGATCAAGGGGAATCTGTGCCCTTTATGCACTGTACTCTCTTGAATGAATTGAAACTCAACGCCAGGCGGCAGCTCAAGGTCACACAGTGGTCTGCATACCAAAAATAGAAAATTAAATTTTACCCTGAAAAAAGATGATTACATGAAAAGACATTAAGTGAAGTCATCCAAGTACAAACTAACATTAAGAGATCTTACCAAAAGCAATCTATATCTGCATAATGCACGCATAATTTGTTGCATTCTTTAAATAAATAAATAAATAAATAAATAAATAAATAAATAAGAAAAGCAAAGTGTAAACATTTGTACCATGGAGAAAAGTCCTAAATTTTTCAAAAAACTTAAAGCACATGAAGGACAATTTTTATTGAGTGTGTGCTGACTTCATTACGTTTATTCTCTTGACACTAACAACAAGAAAAACAATAACTGAGAATGAATAGGAAACAGGGCTGGATTTAGACTGATGTCTCCAGTGTACTGCAAAATGCACATTAATTGATGACAAACATATTAAAAGAAAATTCTCAAGAATAAAATAATTTTGAAAAAGAAACAATATATTTTAAGAGAAGACAAAAGTTAGATCAGACCAGGATTGGTAGTCATTTCACAGCTATTCTCCAGTGCCACTGTAAAAGCATACTTAGTCTACACAGAATATCTTGAAACCTTGGTTTCTACTAGATTAACACTTCATAGATCTTTCAGAGAAAACAAATACTGCTGTCTGCAATGGCTAAAATCTTATACTCAAGTCAGGTTTCACAGCAGTCAAGAAGTAGCAGACTCTTAAGTACGCACAGTTACCACCATAAAAGTTAAATATAAGTTAAAATCAATACCAAGTATTACACTTGGAAGCAAGTGAAGCACTGAAGCAAATTAAGTTTATGGAGTTCTAATTTAATGTTCACTACGCAATAAGCTCTGCAGAAAGTACATTAGTGCCCAACCTGGAGGTGACAAAGATAGAGTTGATTTTAGTGAAGTCTATATTCAAGACAAATTGTCAAGACCCTCTAGAGACTCTAAGATAAAAGACTGGGCACTTGGCCACTACTTCTGCTATTCAGATAGCTACAAAGATTCCTCTAAGCTGAAAGTTACTTACTTCCTTTTACATAACCATGGACATAATCAGTCAAGCTTTGATCAGTAAAATCAATGTGTCAGAAAAATATTCAGAGTATTCTTTAAAATGTCTTTCAAAAAGTGCATGAAACATCTATTACCTGCTCAAGATGGTCATCTCTTAGGGAGCTTGATCTCAAGATCTGCAACTTTGGGCCAGCCTCTGCCTCAGGGTCAAGCTTCCGCCATCTTTTCAGATCTATTCCACAGAGAGAAAACAAGATACAGCAAGACAAAATTGCTTTTTGTTCATTTTCTTTGCCAAGATTGGAAACAGAGTATCTTGCCCAAAGGAATCACTTTATGGGTAAGTTAGAAGAAACCCATACAAAACTCACAAATTTAGGTTGAACTTATGGTCCCTTATGTGGCTGCTTGGATGTTTTTTTACTAGAAAGGTAGCATACATGAAATCATATTTAACTCTTAAAACAAGGGGGAAAAAAAAAGATTGTCTAGAATAACTAAAAAACAGAATTTATGGTAACAAGAAGCTTGAGGAAAGCAGTGTGTACCAGTTTTCTAGTAAAAAAGTAATTACTGTGCCTTCAACATTTTACACATATGAGAGTAAGTAGCTCCATCCACCATGATAGCAAATTCAGTGTAAGGAGAATAAAGATAGGGTTTGTTTTGATCTCTGCTGTTGAATTTCTGCTGTCTGTCTACATCATACTTTCAACAGAG